>NW_019416388.1:202643-204719 GCF_000390285.2 Anoplophora glabripennis | reverse complement strand
AAAATAAATGCCGGCGGTCTCTCTGCCTAGGCTGAGATAACGTCGGTCGTTAGTAGAAATTTTGCAATATAAAATTGCCGAATTCTTTCTATAGATTGCCTTAATAAAGGCAGAATATTACTTGTCTTGTAAAAGACAGGTTTTGTGGGGCTTCCACTTCACTGTTCCTCGCACTGACACTCACTGCTGCACTGCACAAACTACGTCCGCACAGTTCGGCTGCTCGCTTGGAACTGATTATTCTATAGAGTGTGTATCAACGTATTTATATCTATCGTAACACGGCCGCGTAGACGCCGACAGACACGGGTCGTGCCCGACCAGTATTCTCGGAAAGAATATTTTGTCTGCGCGGTTCATGTCTGTACGTGTCTGTGGCTGCTTGCCGGGACCGTATAGACGTGTTTTGTTTTCTTTTTGCTATGGATAACGAAAAATATTTCTTCATCGTCAATAAGTTCTTTAGACAGTGTCCAATATTCTCCTTCTAATTTCCTCTTCTTGAGCATAGGATGAACGGCCATGCGTTTTGCTCTTTTTTAATTTTATCCCGGTCTTCTTCTTCTAGTAATAATGCAATTATTGATAAATCTTCCACAGACAAGTGTCTGAACATTTTCAACAAAAATAAAGTGCTGTTCCTATTAGCTATGAGTATTTAGTAACTGCCGGTTAGAACGGCCGCGTCCGATGCCGACGACGGTGTCTGTCGATGTCTGACACGGCACGTTAGATGTAAATATATGGTGTCTGTCCGTGTCTGCCACGGTACTTGTCTGAAACGCACTGTGTCTGTAGATATAAACGGACCTTAAGGCTGGTTCAGACACGAGCTAATGAGATTTTCGGTTTTTAAAACCGGTCACACTACAAGCGAATGTATACTTTCGCATATTGTTTTATTTTTTTAAATAGGTACGTGATTTTTTTGTGGTCCAACCAACGAAGAAAAATATTTACAGTTGTTCATTGAACTTCGTATACTAAAATAAATGGGATAAAAAAGAACCAATATATTTAATTATATATTTAAAGAAGACTATTAAATTAATGACGCCTGGCGGGAAAATTTAGTGTCACTGTCAGTCTATCTAGGACAAAAATTATAAAATGTTTACTCTGTTGTTACCTGCTGATCTTTTGAAATATATCAATAATTCTGAACTGGATCTGGTTTTGTGACTCTGTCTCTCTATCAGACATATTTTCAAATATTGATTGGATCGGAAAATTCGCGACAGAATTCGTTGCATATTTGGACCACGTCCAATTGAATTTACATTAAAAAGCCTTCCAACTGCATAAGATTCGATGAGCAAATGCCCCATTAATTAATTCTCCAGGTGGCAAGTGTTCACGCTAATTGTGGTTGAGTCAAAGCAAAACAATTGGGCGATTAGCTCGTCGAATCTCCGCGCCGTCAAAAGTCTCTCTTCCATTGGCGTTACACTACTCATGTCTGAACTCGCCTTTACGTACGACCATCCTACACGTTAAGATCTAGTAAATAGTGGTTTGTCTCTATGAAACATTGCACATTGTATTTTTTATCAAATACGTTAAACGTCTATTATCAATTTATTTCGGAATTCGCCTTTGCTGCCAGTTCGATTGATTTATTGTAATATTTATTCGAAAATAATTAAAATATTTGGATCTGAACGAGTGCGGCGGATTTTATGCAGATATAAATATCTTCAAATGAAGTTTAAAAATGCTAGAAATAATGATATAACAAAATTATATATTAAAATCTTATTAATTTAAAAACATACAATACTGAAAAAATTAAATAATGTAACCTTTTAAAGATATATTTTATTATTGTTGTTCTAACATCACTTTTGAAAAAGGCAAACACGTTTTAGTTAAAATGATATACAGGGTGTCCGGTAAGTACCTCCTAATCTCTCGGGAGTGTATAGGGGAGGTCAAAATAAAACTAGTCCTTCCTATAACTTTTTTTCCTAATGTGCCCCCTAACGGAGTTATGGGGGGTCAAAGGGGTACCTAGAAATTAACGTTTAGGGTTATAACTTTGACCCCCATAACTCCGTTAGGGGAAAATTTTCGTAC
>NW_019416388.1:196561-202049 GCF_000390285.2 Anoplophora glabripennis | reverse complement strand
AGAATCCGGCTCAGGAGAGTGACAGGACTCATAACGGGACACTGTCACTTTAAGAAACATCTACATAGACTAAAGCTTGTAGACAGTCCGGTCTGCCGAGGATGTGAATCGGCGGATGAAACTTCTCTGCATATCCTGGGCGAGTGCCCGGGATTTGCACGTAGCAGAATGGCGCTCCTTGGGAGACCCTATTTGGAACCCAAGGAGCTGAGAGAAGTGTCAGCAAGGAAGCTTTTGGACTTTGTAAAAAGGACAAATCTACTTGCTGAATAGGACTAGTAGTGGGACGCACAATAGGCCTAATTAGGCCGCAGTGCTATGGGACTTTTAAAGGACCAACCACTAGATGATGAAGAAGATGAAGAAGAAGAAGAAGAAGAAGAAGATGGAGTTACGGGGTTATGAGGTTATAGAGTTACGGAGGCCTACCAACTCACAGCCATGTAATTTTAGACCCCTGATGTATGAAATTCATGTTATCACGGAGTTTAGAGTAAGATAGTATAATGTGGCAATAAGTTAGATCAATATAAGTTTGTAGCATCATCACATCACATTTTTAATTAAACTTCTTTTTCGTTAAGTAAACAATGATATAGTTGATACGATTTATGTAAAAATTATTCTCAGGTTAGAGTCAAGTAAATATTCCTGGAACCATCCATAAGTATTTATCCAAAATATCTGTAAATTAAACGTAATTAGCAACAACCATATAGTTAAATAAATAAATACTAACCTCATTTTACTAATACGATTTAAAAATAGCTGTCACATATCACCTACCGTTTGTCTTCTGTTTTTGATTATCATACTAACAGGTTGCTTAAAATTCTCCTAGAGAACTTAGAAAGGAGTTTGTCAGAAAATATTCCCTCTCTCTCTCTTTCCATCTCTGGATATTCAAAATAAATATCTGGGAAAATAAATAGTTGTGATGTTTTTTTAATCATTAAAATTGGATTTTAGTGCCCAGAAAGAGTAGCAGTGAAATTCTTACTTACAACCTTCGTACTTTTAAAACAGATTTACAGATGTCCTAAGCCTTCTTTTTCTTGTTTTCCCTTTGGGTTTTTGTCATTCATTGGCTTTGGTAACTCGACACTATCTACCGAACTAACGTTGCCGTAGCCTTTCACACCACGCCGAAGTCTCACACATGCTCCTTCAGGAAAACAGTCCTCTCGCTATACTTACCGCTAACCTTGCCGCAGCCTGCTGCCCGTCCTTTTGGCACTAGAGTTTGGTGCCTGAACTGTTCATTTCATTTTCATATACGGAGCATACCACCTTGGAGGAACTCAACCTAACTGTTCAGCTGAACATATCCCCGTATTCTCTCCAGATAAACTTAATTTTAATATTTAGCATAGTTATCTGTAAGATTTTGTCGCATTTTTTTGACGCAAGGGCTTCACTCTTCTATCTCTGGTTTCCATAAATTGTTTGATTTATATTTCTTGTTGTTAAATTCCATAAATACCGACCACGACGAACCTGAAATAAATAGCTTGTGGAATCCGTGACGTCCCTCATAAGGGCCATAAAATTTCTATAACACGCAAATTTTGACAACTAGTATACCTATAGTAAACCTATAGTACAGCGGTGTAGTAAAAGGTAATTTTGAAAATGTTTTCTCAGCCGTACACAATCAGATATGTATACATTTGTTTTGTTTTTATAGTTAAACATGATATTTGATGTTTAACATGTAAGACAAAAAACAAAAATTACTACTATGTTAATATCCACGGAACATACACATTTAAATCATAGCCATCGAATACTCTCACTGAATTAGCTCTTGTATAATAGATGTATAGTTTGTAAATTAGGTTTATTTTAGTGGGCCTGCCTTTTCTCGTTTTTTTTTTTTTGGTATATTACGATCGAAAGAACTGTGGTGAATAAATCTTACCACCGCATAGGGCAGGCATAACATCCAGGGTTGCAAAAACAGGTGGCGCCTTGAAAATATTCTCTTTTTAAGCTTTATACCCACCCTGTCGCCACTGCAGGTAGCTACCAACCCCTTTCGAGGAAATTATTTGCCACCTTCGATCCACTTAGCCAACCAAAATTAAAAACTACCTCCAGTTTTTTAACGCTCTTTCCATCCACACGTTACAAAATATTTTTCTTATCACTGACGACTCGTGTCAGTTTGATTTCTAGAAAATCGCTCACTATCCCGCAGAGTAGTTGTTTCTCGGAATTTCATCAGTTAAAATAGTTCTGTATGAAGTTAGATATCTTTTGCAAGTCTAGATTTTTGGTGTCAATGTACATTGCTTCACCTCGATTGAAAATATTTGTAGTCATAACCTCTGAAAATTCCTGTACTAAATTTAGTAAAAGAAACGGTGAACGTTTTATTGCAATCTGGTTGATATTTTAAATAAAAAAAGCCTATATGGTTTCTAAAATTTTGGAAGTAATTGAAAGTAGAACGGTTCTTAGAAATTATGAAATGCAGTAATTTATGCGTTTAAAACAAACACAAAAAGTAAATAAATAATTTAAAATATAAAGTATGACCCGGTATGCCAATTTAAAACATCATTCTTAAAAAATAAAGTATAAATACAGGCTGTTACAAATTCGCTTCTCACTACAGGGACCTCAGAAACGGTAAGAGATACGAAGTAGCTTAAATGGGGGCAAAGATGCGTAATCAGGGAACCAACATTATGCCTCTAAAAAATCAAGGCTAACATGATTAGTTTTCGAAATATTTGAAAATACCGAAATTTTGGAAATTCGGTTTTGTTTCATTTCAGCCTTGTTTGAGGTGATATTGAAAAAAGAACATTTCCTCATGGCCACTTTTTGCCCTGTATCGAATGGCATAATAAATTTCTGTATGTAACGTTTCGTCTCTCCAGGACCATCATCAACTTCAGTTATTTAAATACGACCCTAGAAATTTTATCACATTTTTTGAAAGCTTTCATGACCCCCAATACTGTACTGCGTCAGGCCGAACCAGATTCAGACGTTTTGTCTTGAAAAATTCATCTTCAGTGATTCGTTCCAAATTTATCTAAATTTTTTATTTAGATTTCTTTGTTTATTGAATTATCGTACACTGTAAGTGTCGTTAGACCCTGTGAAATCCATCTATTTATTTAAACTATTACCACCACGCGTTACAATAAAACATTTATTATTATTAATTATTACTATCACTTGGTCATATATAACTCAATAAGTTGTTGCATTCTTAAAAATGCATATGAACAACCAAAACGCCAACGGAATATTATTCTTTAAAAAATTTCAGTAAATGTTCAATAACATTTTCGTTTTGGCAAACGTTAAAAATGAAGATCAGCATAATATTATCGGAATTTATTAATTATATCTGTAACCGCAACTGTGAAAGAGCATGTCAGATGTATTTGTATGAATATCCTGAAAAAAATAGATCGGAATTTGTTTGAATTTTGAGCACTCGAGAAGCCTAGAAATAACTATGGACACGGGAATAAAACTAATCATTTTTTATTTTAATGCGTGGTGGTAATAGTTTAAATAACTAGGTGTATTTCACAGGGTCTAACGACACTTACAGTGTACGATAATTCAATAAACAAAGAAATTTAAATAAAAAATTTAGATAAATTTAGAACGAATACACTGAAGATGAATTTTTCGAGACAAAACGTCTGAATCTGATTCGGGCTGAGGCGGTACAGTATTGGGGGTCATGAAGGATTGCAAAAAATGTAATAAAATTTCCAGGAGCGTATTTAAAAAAATGAAGTTGATGATGGTCCTGGAGAGACGAAACGTTACATATAAAAATTGATTATGCCATTCGATAGAGGGCAAAAAGTGGCCATGAGAAAATGTTCTTCTTTTTTCAATAGGTATCACCTCAAACAAGGCTGAAATGAAACAAAAACGGATTTCCAAAATTTCGGTTTTTTCAAATATTTCGAAAACTAATCATGTTACACAATAGTTATTCTTGTATCTAGAACGCGAAATGGTACTTTTGCGTTAAAGAATGGAAGTTCGGGAACGCAAAAGCATTTTGCCTTCGAGATGCAAACAATATTTTTTCGAAAACTGGAATAAAATAAGGTAATTGTGTTATATACAACAATTTAATTTGTATTTCAATTCATTTGTGTTTGAATCAAGACGGTTTAGGCACGGTGACTATCACAACGATAGCAACCTAATAAACAATAAAAGTTAGCTGTCAGTAATGTCAGAATTATATTATATTGTAATTCATATTCTAAGAGTGTTTAATTCAAAATAAGCTCGGAAAGTGAAGACGGGCATTTACCGGGGGAAGTATTGGAAGCGGCACAAACTGCTGTTTCATAATTAGTTAATCTCCAAAAAAATCGTCGAGACAGTACGAGATTGCCAACAACGAATTGAAAGGGTGGTGTTATTCGAAGAAAATTGAGAAAGTAGTATTACTGACATATTTCGAACATAAAATCAATAAAATTACAACTTCGACGTTTTGGTCAATACATTAGTACAGTAAAAAGTATACTGAATACCAAAAAAAATGTATATATCAGAAAATTTCCGAAACAAATACCGTATTTGAAAAACCAATCAGTTGGATACCGTCCGGAAAAGTCCAGAATTCTAACGAAAGATGAAATCGAGAGATTTTTACAAAAAGCACTTGATCAAATTAATATAAATCGATCGATTTAACTAATGCTGGACAACTTTTCGGGTTATTTTAAGAGTTGATGTTTGTGGATCTTTGAGAAGAGATAAGCTACTAAAGATAACGATCGATGATATAGAAGACAAAGATTCAATTATTATTATAAGACCAAATGAAGATATACCGCAAATATTGTGTTTTAAGTTCGTCAGTTACTACAAGTCGAAGATTTTTTGTGAAGTATGTCAGGGAGAAATGTGTTAACCAAGTGGTTATCGTCAACAAAATAAGGAATGTGCCAAAAGAAATAGCAACTTATCTCAATTTGCCTTATCCGGAATCTTATACAGGGTGTATTTAAGGACGGGATTTTGTACAAAAAATATCGCCCAGTGTGAGTCACGAAGCGGGACCCCGGCAAGTGCTGTTCTAGCCTCTAGCGGCCAACCGAACGACGAACAAGTCTAATAATTTACCCTGGACCGATTTTCCAGGAACGGCTCCAATTTGTGTACATATAATCTTATAAGGAAAGAGAGTAAAGATTTTATTAATCAGTAATAGATTATCAAGGACAATAATATTTTTTTTATTAAGTAGGCAATAATTTTTAGTTAATAAGCTTAAACAATCTTATAATTACTATTCCTTCATTATAAAAGCAGAAATACGATTTTTAAAATTACATGTAGTTTCTTCTTCAAAAGTGACCTTAAAACAAGTATAACATGGAATAGTCAACAGTCTAATGTTTATATTTTCACATTAACAATCCGATAATGTAAATTAACTGCTATTTTCAGTAAAAATATATACCTAACCTGAATTATTTTTTTACTT
>NW_019416388.1:194604-195254 GCF_000390285.2 Anoplophora glabripennis | reverse complement strand
CCCGCTGGACTTCTTTTTCTGGGGATATCTAAATCAAAAAGTTTACGCCACCGAAGTCGATACCCGTGAGGAATTGCTGCAGCGTATCAATGATGCAGCCAATGAAATTCGTCAAAACCGTTTTAGCATCTTAATAGCTTCGAGAAGTGTTACACGTAGGGCAAGACTTTGTATCAGAGAAGGTGGAGGGTTTTTTGAACAGTTTTTAAAATAGCTTGTTGTCTGTTATCAAAATTAAGTTTCCATCTTATGATCCCTTCGAAAAGTGACGGTTGCAGCTAAATTGTTTAATACAGTGAGGAATGTCCTCCTTGATGTCAGCCTTCTGTTTGGAAACCTTCTGCCGTACTCGCGTTCTGCCGCGCAGCATTACCATCACAAAAACCATAAACAAATCATCATATCATAATTGTTCTACATCAATAATGTGTATTACTGATTACGTATTAAATTATTATTATTATTTTTTGTTTAAATTACTATGAAATTGACCAAAGTGGGATTAATTCAAGAGCGATTTTCTCAGAAACCGTTAAAGATAACGATTTGAAACAAGAGTACCTTTTTAACGTAAAACAGTTCGGGAAAACGGAATTTGCTGTCCAATTTGTTAAAAAGTCAAAGATGAAAAAGTTACACACGCAAAGTAC
>NW_019416388.1:76319-193343 GCF_000390285.2 Anoplophora glabripennis | reverse complement strand
GTAGGTAAATGTCATTTGATAATACTCGTAAATTGCAATTTTGAAGTATTAGTTTAAAGTGTTAATTGATTTTAGTCACTATTTACCTGCATCCTAGATATTAAATAGTTTTGGAATTGAATAAAATAACAAATTATGTATACCAATGACGAGTATGTCGATATGTTGCAAGTATTTTTTGAATGTTACAAGAACTGTGCTGCTGCTGTACGACTTTATCATGCCAGATATCCCAATCGTCGTGTTCCTGCTAGAAAAACTTTTGCGGCGGTAGAAAGAAGACTTCGAGGAAACGGACACATTCAACCTTGTCCTGAAGGTACTGGCAGAAGACGTCTTATTATTCGCGATGTAAAACTTGAAGAAGTTGTCCTTGCCAATTTACAAGATAGAATTCTGAAACTGGTACCAGAAAATTGTCGACACACAATAGCGTTTCACATTCTACGATTTGGAAAATTTCAAATGATAATCTTTTATACCCCTACCATCTACAACCTGTGCAGGAATTGACTGCTGCGGACTTACCTAACAGGATAGATTTTTGTTAATGGTATATGAAAATTTAAGGGAAAACAAACATTTTATCCAGTATTTTGTTTGGTGATTTCAAAGACATGGTTTAGTGAACCATCACAATAATCACTCATGGTCTGACGAAAATCCTCACCAAGTTTGTACATGGAAATTTCAACATAATTTTAGTTTAAATGTATTGGCAGGAATCGTAGAAGATTATCTTATTGGTCCGTTTATTTTTTCTCGGCATCTCGGCGGAGCGGAATATTTGAGATTTTTAAATGAGCAACTTCCAATATTGCTTGAAGACGTGCCACTAGCTATCCGTGAACACATGTGATACACACATGACGGAGCTCCTGCTCATGGTACATTAGCTGTTAGACAATGGTTAAATTGAAATTTTCCAGGGAGATGGATACTTCGAGGGAACGATGCACCTGTCAAATGGCCTGCGCGATCACCGGATCTCACACCCATGGACTATTTTTATGGGGTCACTTAAAAAATGTTGTTTATTCCAACCCTACTAATAGTGTGGAGACGCTTTGTCAAAGAATTTTTGCAGCAGCTGAGGAAGTAAAGAATGACACATATTTTTTCAAGAGTTCGTCGAAATTTTAATCGTAGAATTAGACTATGCTTACAGAAAAATGGAAATTACTTCAAAAATATCCTTTAAAAAATCTTGTTCTTTTTTATCATCAGCCAATTATTTTTCTTAAATTATCTATTGACTGTTAAGTGACTTGGTTTTAGTTGTTTTGCTCTTTTTTCTAATAGTTATTATTAAAGTAACAATAAATAGATAAGTATTTTGCAATATTTTTTCACCTGAACTGTTATTTCATATGAGATTTCTTTAATGCAGAATTTAAATAATTTTACATGTACAAAAAAATGTGTTTTTTAATAAAAACGCCGAAAAAACAATTAAATAGAAATTATGCAATAAGTGTATTCACACATGTAAATAATACGCAAAAATAGTAAAGTAAATTTAAAACAGGAAAAATAATGTTGTCTCAGTTGATTCCTTTGCGCCATGTTGGTCGAATTTTAAAATACAGATCCACAATTAATAATTACTGTGAGGCAATGCGTTCTGAAATTATTAACAAAAGTGTCTGTTTATACCTTGGTATTCGTGGAGGTATAAATCCGTAACACTAATTTATGAAATTAAAAATATCTCCCGAACGGTTGGCTTTAGCCATTTTCAATAAGTATATCTTTTATGTTCGTCCAATATTTCATATTTTATTACTAAAAGCGGTATACGGTGGTTGGCAAAAACGTTACTACATATCCAATGCAAAACATTGCCTGCAGAGTGCGCCTCGTACTCGACACTCAAAAATCATTATTATATTATTTTTCCCATCATTAAAAAACCTCTCTGTTGAAAATATGAAAAATTTATGACTGAAATTATATAAATTATTAAGGAAAAACCATTTTTTATTTTTCACTTTGACACCCTGTATCTTTTTTATTATGCGACTTGGGATATAGGTATGTTAAGTTAAATCGACTTATTTTCACCGAAGGAATCTCTGGTATCATTTGTGCCCCTCCATTTAAATACACCCTGTATAGGGCACTGCTTTAGACGTTCTTCCGCCACTCCGTTAGCTGGCGCAGGGGCCGATATTACCACCATTTAACGACATGAGGCGTTCTAGTACGGTAGCGGAGACATAATACATAGAAGATTCTATACAAAATAAAATTTAAATCGCAAATAAATTGTTACCATCTTCAGCAGAGCCTACGGAACTTGCCAATAATACAACGTGCGCAGTAAATTTAAACAATTACAACAGCAGCCTCATTGAACAACCAGAACTAAAAGCTAGAATCTGACATAAATTTAATTCACTGCAATATTGGCACTTTCAATTTACATGTACTTGGTGCAAATTGACATTTGTTTTATATTCTAGAAATCTAGAACGAAAAAGACTGGCGTTTTAGAACATAAAGGTATTTTGCACTAGGTGCCAAAAAAGACTTACCTACTTTTTCAACTGAAAATTTAACGAAAATGTCGACTCTTGATGAAAAAAATATTTATTACACGCAATACAAATTATTAATTACCGGACTAAAAATAATAATGGGCTATACGTAAGTGGGTAATTGAAAATATGAATAAAATCTTTTTTCTTAAATTCTATTTCTCCATAGTAAAATATGCAACTTGTAGGTGATTCCTCAAAACAATGAAATAGGAAAAATTTTATAAGTATGTAGGTACTAAGCTAACAGTTAAGATTTTAATAAAATTATCATAAGCGGTTATACATGGTGTTCCTTTCACGTTTCAAAAAAACTTGTGTGCAAGTTCCTCATGGAAAAATAGTAGGGGTAGTCCATATAAAGTTTTTTTCTTACACGCCCTGTTTTAGAGATACAGTGTGTTGACGTTATTACTTTCCAAATGGTTTTCCTTAATTATCTTTAAAACCGTTAAAGATAATGTCAAAATTTGTACACGAATAAACATCAACTTTGCGTTAAAAATAATATGCAAACGGTTTCTTTCTGAAAAGCAGTGTCGCCGATACAGGTAATTGGAGGGGTACAATCGAAAAAAGAAATGTTACAAGTAAAAATTTATTACATTTATAAACAGTTCTGTAAACTCTAAAGCATACTACAAAATAAGGTATACTTGTCGAAATTCGGTAGCATGTACCATTTTCGAGAAAAATTAAGTTGGGGGACAATTTCAGTATCTACTGTAGTATTTCGAGTTTTGCTCATTTATTTAATTGTGCAGCTGTTTTGTTCTGTGTGTCTCCGAGTCTGTTTCCTATTATTTTTCTGTTCTTATCAGTTTTTTTTAAATATTCATGTCCATCAACTATTCACTCCATTCAACAATTGTTTATTTTAGTAATGGTAGCGTAGTAGTTTACACAAAATCTAAAATTAGTTATTAATAGATAATTAATTACCATAATCTGTTTATTTTGATTTACTTTTTTAAATGTTAGTTCACAACAATCTTAAAATAAATTTCAATTTTTTTTTAGTTAATAAAATGTTTTACAATTTAACTGTTTCATGTGATACATAAGAAATTAAAATTATAGTCTTAAATGCAAATACTGTTGGTAGCTAAATGTCTTCAGCTCATTCAATGGTAAAGTCCTCTTTCAATTTAATATTTTGTTATGCCGCTTTATGTGAGCAAAAAAAATGCAACTTCACTTTTCTCGAAAATGGTGCATGCTACCGAATTTCGACAAGTATACCTTTTTTTTTGTAGTATGCTTTAAAGTTTAACAGAACCGTTTAGAAATGTTATAAATTTTGAATTTTAACATTTTTTTTTCGATTTCACCCGTCCAATTACCTGTATCGGCGACACTGTTTTTCAGAAAGAAACCGTATGCTCATTATTCTTAACGCACGGTTGATGTTTACTCGTGTACAAATTTTGACATCTTTATCTTTAGCCGATTTAAAAATAATTTAGGAAAACCATTTGGAAAGTAATAACTTCAACACACTGTATCTCGAAAACAGGATGTCTAAGAAAAAAAACGTTACATGATTTTACCATGAGGAACTTGCACATAAGTTTTTTTGAAACATTAACGGGACACCCTGTATATGTATACAGGATATTCTGAAAGTCCGTCGGGAAACTACGGGAGGTGATTCTATGGATTAAAATAGTAACAGTATGTAATTAATATTTTTTTCGAATTGTCAATTGTTTGCAAGTTACAGCTTGTTAAAGTTCAATTTTTTTATTTAATTCAAATTCGATTAGTCCCTCATTTGGCACACCCACTAAGTAAATGAAGCTCTGTTGAATCAGTCAGAGAAAAGTTTCATTATGCGCCGTTAGAGGGCACTTTACCTAGAACTGAAAATTAGTTTTGTTAATAACTTTTTTTTCTTGCTAGGCATCACAGAAATGTATACATTATTGAAAAGAAAAATAATATCAGAAAAATTATGTACTCCTAATTCAAGTCGATAAAAGTAACCGTTTAGCAGGAAATCGCTATTAATCGCTATTAAGGTGTTATTAAAGATAACATTTTTGATCATTCTTTCTGTTTTTAATCAAGTTGCCATGCTGTAAATACCATCTCTTGTAAAACCAGCTTCGTTAGTAATTATAATATTATTAGTAAATTCATTATCCTCAGCTTATTTTTCCACAAGGTTATTACAGAACCGAAAAAAATTTTATTATTGTGAAAAATCAAACATACCTGCTTTAAATAATGTTTATTACAATTCGTAACATCAAAATTACTAATGAGCTTGGCAACTTGATTAATTACAAAAAGAATTATTTGATGTTTAATAACACATTAATAGCGATTTTCTGGTAAACGGTTATATTTATCGGCTGGAACAAAGAGTACATAATTTTTTCTGAATTGTTTCTCTTTTCAATAATGTTTAAATTTCTGTGATGTCTATTAAGAGAAAAAAGTTATGTACGAAACAAATTTTGAGTTCTAGGTCGTCTCCTCTAGCGGCGCATAACGAAACTTTTCTCTGTCTGGTCCAATAGAGCTTCATCTATTTAGTGGGTCTGCCAAATGAGAGACTAATCGAACTTGAATTAAATAAGTTATTTAAATAAAAAAAAATAAAAAAAATTGAACTTTGAGAAGCTGTAACTTGCAAACAATTGACAATTTGAAAAAAATTTCATTACATACTGCTATTATTTTAATCTGTAGAATCACCTCCCGGAGTTTCCTGACTGACTTTCATTACACCCTGTATATCATCAAGATAAAGGAAAAAATTTGAATTGAAAATTATACATTTATTTGCTAGGTAGTTTGTATTTTGTAAAATATTCTTCTGTTTGACTTGTAAATACTTTTACATTTTAGAGACCATAACAAATCTGTCATCTAATAGATTACAGATTTTGAATAAATTAGGTTTATTAATGAAATTGATTTTATTAACACAGTTGCTGGAAGTGTTTAAAGACAATAACTGAACTCGATTTTTTCTTACTGTTCGAACATCTCAGTTTACATAAAGGTACTGTTTTGCTTATGTAATTATTGCCGGTAAGCATTAAACTGTTTTAAACAGGTAGATAAACCATAGAAGGAAGTCATTATCATGACTTACTTGTACTAATCCTTGGCAAGAACGTACTAAATATAGTTAATATCAAACAAAACGAGTAACAAATTTTAGGGAACTATTAGTCTCGGACCAACACTCTCATTAAAACAGTAAAAATTTGAATATTCATATAATTTAGTATAATTTGTAAATACGTTTTGTACCACCTGCGGATATCGTTATAACCACAGAGACTCGTCAGATGCTTAATTTTGGTCAATGGCACCATTAGAATATTTCGTCTGATGATACGCAACAAAATTCGGTTGGACAAACTGTTGTAATACCTATAATTACATGTATTAACACAGCGATATAACCAGGGATAATTACACCCACCGGAAGAAGGAGCTTTATAGACTGAAAAGTTCGTCATGTAAAGAAAATGATGATAATGCCTACTAATGATTCATGATTTTATTGTTTTAATTGCAGACAGTCTTGTGTTGCAGTTGTTTTATCTTTCCCATAAGTAACGAAAACTTATGATATAGGACTATAATAATAAGTAGAATTTTTTCAAGCAATTTACTGGTTCATACAACTTGCTCAAATGTCAGCTATTATTTTTTCATGCAGGTGCGCGGTGAATCTTGAGCGTCACCACATCCATAAACCAGTCGAGTTCGTGAGATAAAAATCTGAATTCGGTACGAGTCTAATCATCCTGTGTATAGTATAAACGCTGAATTATCAAGTCGATGCAATTAGATGAAAAAACAATGGATAATAGTATAGCGGACAGCGAAAAATTATTATAATAATCTGAGCGCTTAGTAAAGGAAGAACATAAATTTGTTGTTAATCAGTTGTAGGATTAGGTTGTATCTCACTTAAAAAAGGCATTTGCTGATTTCAAAACACAAATTAAATATTTTTCCTCAAATAATTGATTTTTCTTATTGGAATAATGCAAATAATAATTGTTCTGCACTATTTGAATATCTATACCTACCTGTTGTAACATTGCTTTATATGAATAATCCCTTCCTTCGAAGTATTTATCAAAGGTTATATAGCAGTATCCAATTGAAGAAAGTTACAAACGAAAACACTTTTACCGTTATATTGACAATAGTTTGCTTGTTTTAAAATTTGGTGGAGCTAGAATCAATCCCTATGTCTGCATTTGTAATCCGACACTATTTGTTCGGTTCTTATAATGAAACTAATACAGCGGGTTACAACATCAATGTGAACTCACATAGTGAGACGGACGTAATGTTGAGATTCGATAGACGAGACAAGACACACTTCTTCTTTAAAGCACATTTAAGAATTATAAAGTAATTCTCGGTTTATTTTTCTTAGAAATAATGGGATCTCTTTCAAAAATAAAATACTAAACATATTACATATAAAACAGTAATAAAATTAATAAGGTTTCTATACTAATGTATAAAATTCAATTAAAAAAAAAACAAGTTATTTCTATTTTTTTTTTCTAAAACAATGATTGAATGATAAAAACAAGCCAGTATATAAATTAAATTAATATGGTATTACTGCATTCAGAAAATATTCTTCATACATTCAGCAAAAAAATTTCTGTACGATTATTTCTCATTGAGATATCGGCTATTGAGTGAAAAGTCACCATTTTTGATCATCCATATCTCATGAACATGATCGTACAGCGAACAAAAGGTAGGCTTGGAAACTTGAATCAATCCTCTTCAAGAACCTTGTGGTATGTTTAAGAATTTTTTTTTATATACTTAGTAGGTATTAATTTGAAAAAGTGCAAGAAAATGACTTTTTCTGCTGTTTTAGCACAACGTATGCCCATGAGACCTATACATTTTGAAATCAGTTGGTCGAACCGTTTTCCTTTCCTGCATCGTCAAAGTTTTATAAAAATTTAAAGGAGCAGCCGAGAGTAATGCTCAAAAAAAATTTCACTTCAAGATTTCAAAACTAGAATCTTTAAGATTCAAGACGCTTCTTTTTTTTCACGATACGTCAATTATTCGCAAAATTGTAGCCTGTTTGTCCTGCTCCCTTAATTTTTTGCTGATAATGAGTTTTGTTTCATATGTTTAATATATATGTGGATATACCTACTTTTGTTAGTCTATTTTTTTTTGTGAATTATTTCAGAATTCTCTGTGAAATTGGAAGATCTTGTAATATTAGTCTAACTGAAACTTTATTAAAATTATTATAAAATATTTAAAGTCTTAAATTGGAAGTATACTGCAATCAGTCCAACTGGAGTCGGCCGAATAAAAATCTTACTGAAAAAAAAAAAAATATTATTGTTGCTATTTCCAGTTCCATGAATTTTGCAAATTCAGTTTAGCATAGTAATAGTGATCAAATTTTTCAAACAAAATTAAGACGTAGCAGCACTCTATAGTAATAAACAAAAGTTTTGACCCAATAATTCTGTTATAAGAAAGTATTTAGCGTTTCTATACTATAGTCGCTCTTCTACACGCATTCAGAAGTTTTCATCCAGTCATTGTTATCCGTCAATGTCAATGGCAGTTGAGAAGCCTTCCTGTTTAGCGGGTTCTCGCTGACTGCGGGAGGTAGTGGAACCTTGAGTTCTTCTGAGTGTTAATTTAAAAAGAAAAATACTTCCGTGGCGCCTTTTCGAGCGTGACCTCCTTTTCGCAGCTATCGGTAGTTGCTCGGCCATGTAAGACATGTCTCTAGTCTATGTACACTTTAAACGGTAAAAGTATTTTCTAATGCCGAGTCTTTTAATAAAGAATTGCCTGAGGAAATAAACGTGATTCCATATAAACTTGTGAAATATGTAAATAGAAAACATATTCTTTAGGTTTTTCTTAAAGAACCCCGCACAAAATTAATGAAAATTCCGGTACAGTCAAAAGGACTGAAAATGTAGTATGTTGGACTTCATGACATATTGTTCAAAAGTCCGGACATATAAACACACTCACTCAATTACACACGTGTATGTCTCATACACTCATACTTCTCTCCCCTCCACACACAAAACATATGGAATAGTTCAGCTTTTAAAACTCACCAGAAGTTGTTGCCTTCTAAGTATTGAACAATATAATGAATATTTTCAATAAATAATAAACATCTATAAACATGCACGCATTCGATTTCCTGTAAAAGGAATATTTAAATTATTAAAAAGCTCATGCGAAGAGCGATTTAGATTACCGTCATATTATAAAAAGTGCTTTGATATTTCCTAACGGTTAGGTATACATCAATAAAACTGTCTATTACTCCTTCTATAATATTTATATACTGAGATATGGAACATTCTACCTTCCTTTACTTACTTAACTTTCTGAATATTTTTTTATAACCAAAATATATCTGGCAAAATGTTCCGTACTTTGACAGATTCTTCAATCTTATATGATACTAAGAAAATTATTGTACCAAAATTTAAATAGGTATAGAGTACGTTATATGAAATTAATGTTTAGACATGTTCAGTTTAGATGTTAATTTTATTCAAGCTTTACTTACTCTTATTATTAATTTCTATCTAATAAAATTTGTATTTTTTTTTTTTTGAAGTTACTGTCATACTTTTTATAATATATGTAACATTGAAAGTAGGTGAGATATAATCTACAAAGTTATTATATGTTATCATGTCTAACCTATACCATACTGATGAAAGCTACGTTAAACTTTTGTGACAATAGGCCCATTCAGTGATATATAATTTTAAACTTTATCTTTCATTTTCTGATAGTATTTAACCATCTAAATATATCTTTAAAAAATTTGGTCAATAGGATTAATAATAAGTGATATATTTAATTCTGAATTTGTAAGACCCTTAAAAAGGTCAACACTGCGGGAGAACAGGTAATGACGTCACGATACCGGCCACTCAGCGATTAAGTCGCGAGCAGTCGGAGAGATGTGTAGATATTTGCTATACTTTTACCTATATTATATACCTATATTTTTAAGTGTATAAATAGAGAGTGTATAACAGATATACATCAAGTTTTGTTGAAATGCATTTTTCACACAACATATTTATTATAAACATAGAATGACTTGTAATACCTAAATATAACAATACAACAAATGGTTCGCTTTTCTACATTTTCTTTTGCGTTCCATTTTTGTATAAATGTACCCAACGTACTAGACTCGGTACTTGTGGATGTATGCGACGACGTGTATGTTCCAGTAGTACTTTGACTAGTATTTGAAGCAACTCGGAACCACCCTCGTTTTTCTTTGGTTGACCGCCTAGGGGGTTGTAAAATATTGTTATTTAAATAAATTGCTTATAGGTCCCTCTCGCCACGTATTTCGAAATTTTTGTGGATGGGAACGTTTAGATGGGGTAGAAATTTTGTTTTTTTTCGGCATAAATTTGAAAATTCTGCTCTAAATGTTTAAATAATAATATTTATAATCCCCTAGACGGGCAACCAAAGAAACACGAGGGTGGTTTTGAGTTGCTTATAGGTCACTCTCGCCGACGTATTTCGAAATTTTTGTGAACGGGTACGTTTAGATGCGGTAGAAATTTTTTTTTCGGTATAAATTTTAAAATTCTGTTCTAAATGTTCAAATAATAATATTTACAACCCCTTAGAAGGGCAACCAAAGAAAAACGAGATTGGTTCTTAACTGCTTATAGGTCCCTCTCGCCGACGTATTTCAATTTTTTTGTGAACACGAACAATTAGATGGGGTAGAATTTTTTTCCGGCATAAAGTTGAAAATTGTGTTCTAAATGTTCAAATAATAATATTTTACAACCCCCTAGACGTGCAACCAAAGAAAAAAGTGTGGTTTTGAGTTGCATACCGTGGCTGGGGAAACCGTAGATAACATCACACAAACTTTTCATTTTTCGGTAATGAAATAAATATTTTATTCGGAGTCGATCCTGAGGTACTTTTGCAGCCTGGAACTATACAATATTGGTACAATCCTCGGTTTCGACCCATTTAGACATAAAAACAATGATTAACGAAACTGCCAAGCGAACCGTATGTATTAACACAGAATGGGAAGAGAGCGACGCGAGCGCGAGCGCAGTGCTCTGCCAGTCGCCTGTACCGGTATTATGACGTCAGGCAATGGTTGCTCAACGTTTTTCCGCGCTCTGTTTTCATTAGTTTATTTCACACATTTCTCGTTGAAACAAAAAATTGATTTTTGGCATACTAACTAATTGAAGGGTAAACTTTTGGAATATGCAAAAAAAATTCTACTGAATGGGCCTATTATTCAAAGACAGTGACTTGTAGATATTAACACATTAGACAAGCTCAAAATACAAAAGTCACCTTAATCTTGTTTAGTAATTAGCCGATGAAACAGACTAAGCGTAGAACGGAAGCTGTAGGAATAAGTTAGGCAGCTGCACAGTCAAAAAAGTTAGTATCATGGTTTATAATAATTAAAAGGTATTTGTAGTTTATTTAAGCATTGTATCTCGAGTATGTTAAATTTCTATTACAAATAATCACTCGGACTTCCTTCTCTCTCCTTTATTATCTTTTAAAAGTACAAAACTATATTTTTAACAGTTCAATGATTTTTTATATGTCACTCTCTTTTATTTTTATTTTCAACTACTTCCTAGCAACATCTATCTTCTTTTTTTCTATACATATATGATATAACAATAGTAAATATAAAAATATCAATATTGTTCTCAACACTCTTCCTCAATATTGATGTTTTCATTACATAAACCTAATTCTTTTGCTAATATTTTAAATTTAGTTTTACACAGTGGTTTGGTTAAGATATCAGCTAATTGTTGCTGGATACAAATATATTTTACATTTATAACACCCTCTTCAAACTTTTGTTTCACAAAGTTAAACTTAATATCCATATGCTTTAATCGCTTTTGGTCGCTATTTTTAACTGATTTTATTGTACTTTGATTATCTTCAAAAATGGTTACAGCATCTGTGTCGAAATTCAATTCTAATAACAATTTTTTAATACAACATGCTTCCACTGAAGCTTCACATAACGACACAAATTCTGCTTCCGTTGTACTGAGTGCTACAGTACTTTGTTTTCTTGATTTCTATCTGTATCCCTAGCCCAATCAGCGTCTGCATAACCAATAAGAGGTAAACTATTATTATTTTTAACATATTTTAACTTATAATTTACAGTACCTTTAACATATCGTAATATTATTTTCAAAGCTTTCCATAGTTGGTCATTAGCATTAATCTGAAACCTACTTAGATAACAAACTGAGGTGGCTAAGTCAGGTCTTGTCCCCATTGTTGCATACATCAATAAACCTATCAAAGATCTACATTTTCTTTCACACAACTGATCAACAGTATCTGTTTCATCTAATTTTAAGTTAACCTCCATTGGAGTATCAATACTGTTACAATTTGTCATACCGTATTTTTCCAAAATACTATGCAAATATTGGTCTATATAAATGGAATCTGAACTTCGCGAAATGAATATGCCTAAATACATCAAGTCTTTATCACCCATATCTTTCATTCTGAATTTAGTAAATAGAAATTTTTTTAGTGAATTTATTTCATGTATACTATTTCCTAAAATTAATAAGTCACCAACATACAACAATAAATACAAATCACCTTTCGTATATAAACAAAAATCATTCTCAGATCGTTTAAAACCGTAACTTGTAATAGTCTCACTAAAACACTCATACCAATACTTTGGCGATTTCTTTAGCCCATACAATGACTTCTTTAATTTTAAAATATGTCCTTCTCTGACATTCAGTCCAACCGGTGGTTTTAAGTATACATCTTCATCAATCTTACCATGCAAAAAAGCTCCTTTTACGTCCATCTGATGAATGTAATAGTCACGTTGAACTGTAATAGACAGTAGTATTCTCAAAGTTTGAAGACTCAATACAGGTGAGTACACATCATCAAAATTTCCTTGCTGTTGGAACCCTCGAACCATCAATCTTGCTTTACACAACTTATTACTTCCTATTTCTTTTCTTGTAAAAACCCATTTACATTCTAAAGTATGTATGTCACCTGTTTCTGGTACAACATCCCAAGTTTGACTTTCATGTAATACTTATATCTCTTCATCTATGGCTTTTTTCCACAATTTCTTATCTTCCCTTAAATCTATATCTTCAAAAGTTAACGGAATATCATTTTGTTGACAGGTTAATAATGCAAACATTGCTTCATCATCGTCATTAAAATTTGTTTCATAATCATCTTGCCATTTTGGTTTTTGTCGATTTCTTTTTTCTCTTGTTTCCTCTTGTTTCTCTTCTGCATTCTTCTCTTTCTTTTCCTGAATATCAATATGTCCCTCATTAACCAATTCACTCTTATTTTCTTCCATATTTATCTGCATAATTGGCATACTTACAGTCTCTTCCTTTTTGTAGTCTTTTTCATCAAATATTACATTTCGAGCAGCAACAATTTTACGGTTCTCTTCATCCCATAATTTATATCCTCCTGAACAGTATCCTACCATTACCATTTTTTTCCTTTTGCATCAAGCTTGTGTCTTAACTCCTTTGGTACATGATTATATGCAGTGCTACCGAAAACCCTTAAATGTGCCACATTTGGAATTTTTCCTTCCCACAGTTCACTAGGTGTCTTGGCCTTTGATACTGTGGGACTTCTGTTTGTCACATATGCTGAATAGTAAATAGCTTCACCCCAAAATTCTCTTGATAAATTGGAATCCAATAATATAGTTCGAGCTTTATCCATTAAAGTCCTGTTCATTCGTTCAGGCACTCCGTTCATCTCTGGATTATATGCCACCGTATACTGTAATCTTATGCCTTTTTCTTAACAAAATTCTTGAATTTCTCTTGATACATATTCTCCCCCGTTATCGGTCCTCAACTTTAATAAATCCCTACTAAAATGTTTAGTAACATAATTATAGTACTTAATGCTTGAATTGCTGAAACACATCAGACTTATTTTTAATTAAATAAACCATAACAAAATGGGTACAATTGTCAATGAATGTAACGAAATAATTATAACCGTCCCAAGTAGTGGGACTAATAGGTCCACATACATCACTATGAACTAATTCTAATGGTTTTGTTGCCCTATACCGCGGTTTGTTAAATGGTTTTCTCGTCATCTTACCTAGCAAACACGGTTCACACAAAACATTGTCTACATTTTTTAATATCTCCGATTCCATCTACTAGATTACTTTTTGCTAACTCGCAAATACTATTTAAACTCAAATGACCAAAACGTTTATGCCATAATTGTAACAGATCAGTTTTGCTGTCAGAAATAGAATAATTACAGTTAATCTTTTCTACTTTCATATTTACTGAATATAATGAACCATTGCTGTTGCCAATCATTATTAAGTTATCGTTATTATATACTTTTACATAGCCGTTATTGAAAACAACCTTTAGACCTGCATTTTCCATCCTTATTACTTCCTTATTTACTACACAACTAACTTCCATATTTCCCACTCCAATGGCTTCTAGTACTGTTCCGTTTTTTGCTGCTGAAATTTTTCTCGGGATCCGTAACTCGGTGTATTCGCTGAACTGGTCCTTGTTGTTAATCAGATGATCTGAACAGCCTGAATCAATGCACCACTCCACATTTTCTTGCTCTTCACTTTGACATTAATTTGCCTCACCTGTTGATTGACATACAAAAACTGATTTTTCCTCTTCATCTGCCACAAATGACTGATGACCTTTGCCTTGATAAAATTGTTGTCCTCTTCGTCGTCCTCGATAATATTTTCTCTCATACCCTATATTCTGAACTCCACTCGTTCCTGCACCTGAGTGCCTGACATACCTGTCAGTGTTCTGATTTGATGGATAAAATTTTCTTTGATGACACTCGAACTTTTTGTGGCCCGGCTTCCCACAAAAATAGCACAAAAATGTACAATCAACGTTTGTGCCGTCTACCTTTGATTTCTTTCGCTTTTCTTCTTCACCTAGTAGTCTGTTTTTGACAAAATCTAATTTCATTGTAACTATCGCTTCATATGATTTGGGCATTGACATTAAAACGTAATTTATTTCTTCCTCTTCAGACAGTTCACTATCCGCGTCTTTTAACTGTGAAAATATTTCTTCTAGTTGAACAAAGAAATTCAGTAGTACATCTTTCTCGTTATATTTCATATCACTTAATTTCCTTCTCAAAAATAATTTGCTTCGAACACCTCTTTTCTTGAAATTGTCTTCCAAATTTTTAAACATATCATATGCCGTTTCTTTGTCCTTTAAATACTCCAAGTGACTATCTGCTACTGCTTCTATTATAATTGCTTGAGCTCGTGCTTCTATAGATTCGTTTTCTGTTTTCTCGTTGAACTGTTCATCTTCAATAGCTTTTATAGCTTTACTTTCACGTAGTATACTTTTGATTCTGAACGACCATGCTGCAAAATTTTCCCCAGCAAAGGGCACAATGTTGAATTTCTCTCTGCTCAACATATCGTTGTTTTCTTAAAACTTTTGTTCACTGTTCGAATTATTTCAAAACATCCACTGCTACTTGTGTTTTATTCTGGGCCCATAACCCTGTTAAATTTCTATTACAAATAATCACTCGGACTTCCTTCTCTCTCCTTTATTATCTTTTAAAAGTACAAAACTATATTTTTAACAGTTCAATATTTTTTTATGTCACTCTCTTTTATTTTTATTTTCAACTACTTCCTAGCAACATCTATCTTCTTTTTTTCTCATTAACAATAGTAAATATGAAAATATCAATATTGTTCTCAACAGAGTATACATACTACAATGTTGCGCTAAAAAAATCGGAAAAATTTGTTCTGAACTTGATCAAGTGGGTTTCTCATGTATTTTGATTTGCTGAATTCAAATTTGAAGTATTTTAAGCTGCATCCCCCGCAGATTTTGCAAAAATCACAAAATAATAGCGAAAAATCACCAAATGTAGCGAAAAGCACTAAAAATCACGTTAGTGACCGCAAAAAAATTCGAAAAAGTTTTCCGACCTTCATCAAGTATGTTTCTTATGCATTTTGATACGCTGAATTCGAGTCTGAAGTCTGTTAGTTGTATTCCCCACAGATTTTGCAAAAAAACGCAAAAAGTATCTGAAAATGGCAATAATCATATTAATGAATGATTGATTGAATAAATATTTATATTTTGGGCACCTACATATTCAAGATAGAGATAGTAATAAAGGCTCAAATAGGTTCCACACTTTCGTGGGAAAAACAATGTTCAAATGAGGCTTGCTGCTGGTTTTTGATATTTTTTGTGAAAACCGCTCGAGGATAAGAGAAATGAATGCGACTGAATATAAATTTTACATAAAAAATATTTTACATATAATTTTACCTTTTCTCAACCGTTTCGTGCAAATAACGTTCAAGGATGAGATAGTTTGGAATATGCAATCGACAATTGGTATAATCCGTTCTTGCGAAACGAATGGTGTACACCAAAATAAATATTTTTACCAAGAAGAGAATTCCTAACTCTTTTACAAGACACATATATTGTAATTTCTACTAGATACATATTTAGTTAACTCGTATTTTATGAATACTATAACAACCAAAAGTTAACTAGTACTTAGTGTTTTGATAACCTGAAAAATCAATTTTTTTTTTAATTTAACAGTAGGTATTCTCTTCAGCAGGATACTGCAGATTAAATTAACGGACACATTCGTATATTAATAAAAATTCCTAATTAAGATTACTTTTAAGATTACTTTTATTCTTAGCGAAATGGATTTTTTTTACTGAAATAAAGAAAATACAGTTACCTGTGTCCAAAATTAAGTTTTTACGAGTAATTTTAATTATTTTGATATTATAAACATAATATCTCTGTTGATTTCCAAATCGTTCTCAATTAGTTTAACTTTAAAAAAATCAGTGGATATCTTGTGAAAATTACATAATATTTTTTAATGTAAATAAATACATGTATAAAATCAGTTATAATTCTTGAAATATGAAAATTATTTGAAAATTTGTTATTTACAAAGAGTGTATATTGAGTCTAATATTTACAAACTTCAGATCTATTTCGATTGGTCAAATGTTTGCAAAGTTTTACACTCTTGATCATTACATAGTGTTAAAGAAATGTTTTTCGTGTAAATTTTCTTCATCCGAGTCACGCTAATAATTAATCTAAAGAGACTGCTCAGGGTTATTGTTACTTACTGGTTCACTGACTGGCAGGCCGGTCGTGATGCCGATAAAAATTTAATGAGCGATTGGGTATCAGCATGACGTCACGCCGATGGCCTTGAAGTTCAATGCAGCTGATCAGATAATAAGACTATCCTCACGATCGTATCATTTTTCTTGTGGCTTGCTTACGCATCCGTCTGTGGGCCGTGGCGTATGAAGAATACTATCCTTCACAACTTAAATTTTTTATTACTCACCTAAATGAAAATGTTTATTTGTGCTTTTAATGATTCATTTTAAATATTCGAAACCCTCATTTTAGATGCTTTGAATACTTCTGTAATAGGCCCCATACACGATCAACCAATTTGCCCAACAGAGGGCATTGTGCAAACATTTTGATCACGTATGTCTTGATTGGAGCTGTTGCGCAACAGTTTGAGTAAATTCGAGATTTTTTAAAATTATTTGTGCAACGCGTGACTTACTCAAACAGGTTTGAACATGTATGTGGATGTTTGAAGGTATTGTACAACGTAACAAAAAAATAGTGTCATACAACTAGAGTTGTTCGAGCGGTTTTAAAAAATAATTAAAATGGCTTTATCTATGGTTGGAAATAAAGAATTTTGGAGAGAATTTATACAGATGTATGATGTATGATGGAAAGTTAAAAGTGATTTATAAAAATCGAAATTTAAAAAGTGCAGGCTTCTGTAGACATTTTTAAGAACAAATTTAATTTAAGAACAAAATTAACGATACCCGGCCAAGCGTGAACAAACTGTTTAAAAATATAAAAAATTGTCTATTTTCAATAAATTTGCACAAACTGTGGTATCGTGTATATAATCACCAAGTTATACAACATTTTGTTGTACAACAAATGTTTGCGCAAATTGTTCGATTCATAAATCTACATATATAAAATAGATTATTTTATATTCCAAATATATATTCTCCTCTTCACTGCCAGAATTTAGAGCTACCGCTGCTACAAATTAAATTAGCCAAAACATTTATTGTAAGTTATTTAAATTCTTAATAAAATTTTAGATGTAGATATGCTAATATAATTTATCTAAAGTAATGTTATATATGACAAAAATAAGATTATGACATATTTTCTTTGAAATTTTTCAAAATTACTTAATGATTTCAATATGTAACATATTATTTTTTCTTTTATTGATACTATTTAGATTTAATGTTTATTAAAACCATATGACTTCATTTCATGAGAAGCTAATAACAAAAATCGTGTAATTGAAGATAGTGTACAAATCTATTTGTATGTAATTTTTTTGAGAAAATCAAAGACTCCTCAATGACATTTTCTCGATATTGTCATACTTTTCTTAAAAATACCTACTATATTTTTGCCATATTAAGGATCTAGGTATACCTATTCTCATTAAAAATAACAAATAATTAAAAGCGTCCAAAATTACTTCACATAGGTACTTTGTTAAGAGACAATGGCTCAGTTAGTTGTATTAAAATCTGTTTTGAAATGCTCATTATTAACTCTATGTCACAAACTTTTAGGTAGTTTGACTAGGTAGTATTTACAGGTATAGTTCTCTATATATGCGAGACGCCACTGTCCGACTACAATTTAGTACCTGGATGTTAACCCGAGGTCCTAATCTCACCCGTGACTTGCACTTTGTAGAGCCCATCGCCTCGTGAACAGACAGGCAGCATTATTATTGTTAGTTAATTAAATAATACATCTAGGATAAGCGATATTTAATTACGGCTAAGTGTTGCTTAATTCTGCGGAACGACTGACCTGCACTTCTGTAGTTACCTACTTGCAACTAAAGATACCTATTGTCGTAAATTTTTTAATGTACGCAGATGATATGAAGTTGTATACGAGAATTGAGACCTCTATGGACTGTGAACTGTTGCAAAATGCTTTAAATTTAGTCGAACAATGGTGTGTAGCTAATAAACTTCCAATGAATTCTAAAAAAATATGATGTTATGTCATTTAGCAGACAAATACACCCATTGAGCTTTGGTTACCACATTAATGATGTATATTTAGATCGGAGAACATATAAAGTACATTTTTAAAGTACCTACCTATTTTATAAAGAAAATTCGTATTACCCTCCCCCCACCTCCCATTTTCCTCAGAACCTTCTTTTAAATCATTTCAGCACGAATTCTTTACTGTCTAGAAGATTCACGCACTCGATCATTTTCTAGTATAAGATAATCCAAAACATCTTTGACTGTCCGCAGATATTAAGTTTACTTAACTTTAATGTGCCTAGGTTAACTTCGCGTTCACCGGCAACCTTCCGTTTAACTATCTCTGGCACAAATCTTCTAAAAGCTTCCCCATTGTTTCAGGCATGTTCAAGCTATACAAAAATTCAACATCTTGTAGACGTTTTTAATTGTACCATACATGAAATTAAAAGAAAACATTATATTATGAGCATAACCTAAATTGACCGAATGTACATGAATGTAAATGTGTTATCAATAAATTGTTTGTATATTACTTATACTGCGTACTTTCTCCGTCTTCTCCATGTTATTTGTCACATGTTTGGTTTTACATTTATTTTATATATAGGTTTAATTTCTTTTTCTGTATTTCTCTATATTATAATTATTATTTGTTCTCTCATTCCGTAAATGGAGTTTCGTTTCTGTGGAATGGTATATCCATAATAAATAAACAAATATTATAGACATCATAACCTCAAAAAATTGAAATATGTAATTTTATTTTTAAATCTTAAATTTTATTTTAATTTTTTTTTAAGAAAAATTGATTTATACTGTTTACAAGTCTAGATTGCGTCTTTTTAATTCGACATAATGCTTATCTTGTTTTGTTGTGTCATATTTTATCACAAATCTCATATGGCCGCCTTTTGAGTAAAAGTTTCAATTATTTTTAATTTGCACAAAAAGCTGTTTTGGTTAAAAAATAAGAAAATCTTTAAATATAAAATTAATGATCTCAATAATAATCTTCTGTTTACAAGCTGTATATTTATTATTGAATTACCTTCCATCCTATATATTGATTGTCATCAATACTTTCGTGCAAATATTGACAGCAACAATTAAAACAATAAAATATATATGTATGTTTTAATATTTTTATTAACTGAAAGGTTAGTGTAACTTAGCTCCAATATTTAATACAAATTTAAATTACTGTATCAGTAATTATTTTTCTTTAAAAAAATACTATTATTTATTTATACAACCGAACCATTAAATTTCCTAGGCAAATTACGTATTTCAATATGGCACCAGTAAAATGCAGTATGATTACATACTAAGTAATTACTTCATAATAAATTCCTATAAAATTTAATAAGTGATAATAAATTTGAATAAGTAGGTATGTTAACAGGCTGTTACAAATTCGCTTCTCACTACAGAGATCTCGGAAATTGTAAGAGCTATGAAGTAGCTTAAAAGGGGGCAAAGTTGCGTAATCAGAGGACCAACATTATGCCTCTAAAAAATCAAGGCTAACATCATTAGTTTTCGAAATATTTGAAAAAAAAACGAAATTTTGGAAATCCGTTTTTGTTTAATTTCAGCCTTGTTTGAGGTGATATTGAAAAAAAGAACAACACTTTCTAATGGCCACTTTTTGTTCTCTATCGAATGACATAATCAACTTTTCGTAATAGGGTCGTATTTAAAAAAATTAAGTTGATGATGGTCCTGGAGAGACGAAACGTTACATATAAAAATTGATTATGCCATTCGATAGAGGGCAAAAAATGGCCATGAGAAAGTGTTCTTCTTTTTTCAATAACTCCTCAAACAAGGCTGAAATGAAACAAAAACGGATTTCTAAAATTTCGTTTTTTTTAAATATTTCGAAAACTAATCATGATAGCCTTGATTTTTTAGAGGCATAATGTTGGTGCACTGATTACGCAACTTTGCCCTTATTTAAGCTACTTCGTACCTCTTACCGCTTCCGAGATCCCTGTAGTGAGAAGCGAATTTGTAACAGCCTGTATACACTTATTTTATTTAAAAAAAATACCTATAAATTATATATCCCGTCAAACTTTAAGCGACTTATTTTTATTAACCTTTTAGCTGAAGACAAATTTAATTTGCCTGCATAAAAAGAAATTATTTTTGAAGATTTAGATGGAAATAAACTTGATGAAGATGAAAAATTTTGCTTCAGCCAAATATAAAATACAAAAATGTACACAAAGAGTCATGAATTAAAAGTTACCTGACCGAACATGGATCATAAATAAAAATTAATTATTAATATAGCAAAAAATAAAGTAGCATAAAATTGTTAATATAAAGACTGAATATAAAATAAGTATCAATTAAAGAATATCACATAGTATAAAATTAATAATTTTAATTTAATTCACAAATACAAAATAAATTTTTCAAAAGAATGCATGTCATCGACACTTGTTAACACTCAGTACAGTGAGAAAACAGAATTTAAACCCAGAGTGACATATATCAAATAAAAGCCCAATATCCCTGTTGCGCAACAGTTTGAGTNAATTGAAACCAGAGAATTCTAGAAGGATGAGAAACAAAAGTTTGTTGTTTAGTTACGGCTTGGTTTTTGGCAAAAAGCTAGAAAGGAGAAGCAGCTCCAACAAAATTTAAATTAAATTCAAGGGAAACAGTCAGGAAGTAAATTAAACTTACTAGTAATATCGAAAATCGTTTGTACTCAAAATCCAGATAAAGAAAATTGGCCAGTGAAGAAAAAGTTCCGTAACCAGTATAAAGCAGTATCCAGAGAGGTATTCCAGTGGCCCCATAAATGGTACAAAGGACATCTTCATCGCTTCCAACAAGGAAAGAAGCAAATAGTAACAGGTACCTAAAATAGAAAAATAAAGTGCACTAGAATATAAATTCATAACTATAACCTACAAATAATACAGTATTAATGCATTATACCTTAGAAAATGGGTAAATTAAAAATCAGGACTTACCTGAACAAAATTAAATACAAGCAATTTAAAATCTAGCTTTAAAAACTCCAAAATTGGATGAGCTCACACAAAATTCTAAAAGGGACAGCCATTTTAATTTTAAGAACGTCAGACTGTTAGTTAAAAGTTTATATAATTTACGATAGGCAAGGCACAATACACGGGCGTGTGGTTAAGATAGTATAAATTATAAATTCAAATATAGTAATTTTTTAAGAAAAGCCCAGTCCTTGTATTGTACAAACTGTAGTAGGATAGAAAAGGTAGAAAAATAAAATATTCTTTATTATTGTTCAACATAAAAATTTAGTTTATAAAGAAGCCATTCCTAATATAGAGTCAAACAGTTGGAATTTTGTTTTCATATAATCCGATTAAATATTTTAAAATAAATATTGTATAAAAAGTTAAAAACTCTATTTTCTGGCGTGCTGCATTGAAAAGTTTATGCGTGAATGATACAGAACCGGCTCCTGAGATCTAAAATAAAACAAACATCTGAGTAACAGCTAGCAAGGGATAAAAAAATAATATACAAGGCAAAACAAAAGAAAGGTTTGTATTAAACAATTTACAGTTAATCAAAAGTAAAAAAAATATTACAGAAACAAAACCAAAACAACGCAACACTCAATACATGACACAAATTTCACAAAATAAATATTTTCATANAAAAGTTGAAATTTTGTTTTCATATAATCCGATTAAATAATTTAAAATAAATATAGTATAAAAAGTTAAAAACTCTATTTTCTGGCGTGCTGCATTGAACAAGTTTATGCGTGAATGATACAGAACCGACTCCTGAGATCTAAAATAAAACAAACATCTGAATAACAGCCAGCAAGGGATAAAAAAATAATATACAAGGTAAAACAAAAGAAAGGTTTATATTAAACAATTTACAGTTAATCAAAAGGAAAAAAAATATTACAGAAACAGAACCAAAACAACGCAACACTCAATACATGACACAAATTTCACAAAATAAATATTTTCATACAATTAATAATATCTTAACAATATATGTAATAACTATGTACTTATTTTATGTAAATTTGTATTTAATTCACATTCTGTAGGTATAATTAAATAAAAATATATATACAGGGTGTCCCGTAAAGTATGTTACAAACTTTGGGTGGTGATAGTACATAAAAAAATATGACTAAAAACTCTAATAAACATAACCTCTTAAAGGCACCATTTTGAAGTTACAGACCTTCAAAGGTGCAACTATAAAAGTAGTTTTTATGACGTAACTCTTTGTTGGAAAAAGAAAACTTAATGAAATTTTCAGGGGCTAATCAGCTTTAGGAAATCAATAAATAATGCGGATATGAATAAAATNGTGATAAAAAAACACCCTTCCGCTTTCTCAATTTTATTAATATCCACATTATTTATTGGCTTCCTAAAGCTGACTAGTCCCTGAAAATTTCATTATGTTTTCTTTTTCCAACAAAGAGTTACGTCACAAAAACTACTTTTGTAGTTGCACATTTTAAGGCCTATAACTTCAAAACGCTGCGTTTAAGAGGTTATGTTTATTAGAGTTTTTAGTCATATTTTTTTATGTACTATCACCACCCAAAGTTTGTAACATACTTTACGGGACACCCTGTATACATCTGCTCTTTTCTATAACTCCTAGAGTAACCTTGTTCATAATTTATTAATGTTACTATGCCAAAATGGTAAATATTGCTATGAATTTTTTTTGTTTTTAACTCAATTATAGATAAGAGTAGTTTAGACAATGACATACAAGAGTTTTAAGGATTTCTTTAGTGAAATAATATTGAAAGTGGCTCATTTTACTACATCATACATTGCAAATTTTGATTAAAATTAACGCCAAGTGGTGTAGTCTACAAGACTAATATTTTAAAATCTACATTACATACATATAGTAACTCATTTACACCAGATTTACACTACTGCAAGTACATTCCATCAAATTTTTATTAAAATAAATTACCGAATTGCATTGGGGTAAATTTTACCCCTTCTCTGTGCGGACTTCCCTGGATTAAAAATAGTTTAAATTTCGTGTAAATTTTTACCCGTCTTTTTCACTGTGCAGAGTTTTAACTGGAACAAATTCTGTAATTTAATAAATAAAGGTTTGACGCAAAATTCCTGTAACACGTCAATTTTCATTCTCAATGAGGCATATTACAAAGAGGTTTGTTTATATTTTTAATTATGTGGGGTGTTGCAGCAATCTCCATTTTTTTATGGGGTAAGTTTTTTCAATTGCAAATACAATTACGTATTTTTTTGTTACTTTTTATAAGCAATGTGTCGGAAAAAAATAAAATAAGGAAATGTTTACTGAAACTACTTTAATGCAAAAGATGCCCCCCAACTTATTGCTGACAATATCCTAATCGATAATATGTAAAAGCATGCCGAACATTTTGTAACACTTCCGGCGTTACTTGCCTAATTTCATCCTTGATTCTTTGTTGAAGCTCGGTGATGTCATTAGATTTAGTAGCATAAACCTTACTTTTTAGATATGAATTGTATTTTCGTATATTCGTATATTAAGATTAATCCCAGTTAGTAAACTTTGGGGTTAAGGTCAGTTTGGTAAAAACGCAATATTAATAGTGTCCCAAATTCATAGTTGCTTTGTGTCCCATCGACAGGGCCGTCTTAAGCGGGGCGGCCATTTTTTGGAGGGCGGCCAAATACAACTCGTGGTAATAATGTACGTGTTAAAGTCAACTGCCTCGCCGCCGGGCGGGCGACCAGTGCCAGCGCTCAGTGCTAAGATGCACATAATGTGCATCTTAGCTCTCAGTTCTCATCTCACTTTCAGTGTCTCTGTCTCGCTTACACTGAATAGACGTTTATTACACGGTTTATTTGGCATGTGAGAAATTATAACTTTTATAACGATAAGTAAGTGCACGTAGCCTTAAAAACTTTTATTATTCTTAGTTAGCAAGGGACCAACGGCCTTAAAAGGATGTGAAAAGGTAAAGTTTTATTTAATTTTTTCGAAACGGTTAGAAATTAAGAACTGAAATTTGGCACAATATTTAAGCGGATAAAGTTTCTTCTAAACAANTGATATTGAAAGTGGCTCATTTTACTACATCATACATTGCAAATTTTGATTAAAATTAACGCCAAGTGGTGTAGTCTACAAGACTAATATTTTAAAATCTACATTACATACATATAGTAACTCATTTACACCAGATTTACACTACTGCAAGTACATTCCATCAAATTTTTATTAAAATAAATTACCAAAGTGTTTTTGTAAAGTTTACCGAATTGCATTGGAGTAAATTTTACCCCTTCTCTGTGCGGACTTCCCTGGATTAAAAATAGTTTAAATTTCGTGTAAATTTTTACCCGTCTTTTTCACTGTGCAGAGTTTTAACTGGAACAAATTCTGTAATTTAATAAATAAAGGTTTGACGCAAAATTCCTGTAACACGTCAATTTTCATTCTCAATGAGGCATATTACAAAGAGGTTTGTTTATATTTTTAATTATGTGGGGTGTTGCAGCAATCTCCATTTTTTTATGGGGTAAGTTTTTTCAATTGCAAATACAATTACGTATTTTTTTGTTACTTTTTATAAGCAATGTGTCGGAAAAAAATAAAATAAGGAAATGTTTACTGAAACTACTTTAATGCAAAAGATGCCCCCCAACTTATTGCTGACAATATCCTAATCGATAATATGTAAAAGCATGCCGAACATTTTGTAACACTTCCGGCGTTACTTGCCTAATTTCATCCTTGATTCTTTGTTGAAGCTCGGTGATGTCATTAGATTTAGTAGCATAAACCTTACTTTTTAGATATGAATTGTATTTTCGTATATTCGTATATTAAGATTAATCCCAGTTAGTAAACTTTGGGGTTAAGGTCAGTTTGGTAAAAACGCAATATTAATAGTGTCCCAAATTCATAGTTGCTTTGTGTCCCATCGACAGGGCCGTCTTAAGCGGGGCGGCCATTTTTTGGAGGGCGGCCAAATACAACTCGTGGTAATAATGTACGTGTTAAAGTCAACTGCCTCGCCGCCGGGCGGGCGACCAGTGCCAGCGCTCAGTGCTAAGATGCACATAATGTGCATCTTAGCTCTCAGTTCTCATCTCACTTTCAGTGTCTCTGTCTCGCTTACACTGAATAGACGTTTATTACACGGTTTATTTGGCATGTGAGAAATTATAACTTTTATAACGATAAGTAAGTGCACGTAGCCTTAAAAACTTTTATTATTCTTAGTTAGCAAGGGACCAACGGCCTTAAAAGGATGTGAAAAGGTAAAGTTTTATTTAATTTTTTCGAAACGGTTAGAAATTAAGAACTGAAATTTGGCACAATATTTAAGCGGATAAAGTTTCTTCTAAACAAGTATTTTTTATTGTCCTCGTCCTATTATAGGACGTTGAAATGAACTACCCCTTGCACATTTTTCATTATATTTTTTGTAGTAAATTTTTTCTATTAAAAAAAAAATTTTTTAACGCCTATTATATTTACAATTTTTTTGCTTCTTTGAATTTTTTGATAACCTCTTACAGGTTTTGAGTAAAAAAAAATAAGTTCAGGATCATACACGCATATAGTCTTCTTTTCAATCTCATTTGATTTTGCACATCTAGTAGTTTCCCATAATTTTCTACTGCATGAAAAAAAAAATCAAAGAGACAAGAATATTCCTAATAAGCGTTCAAAAGTTTTTTTATCGAAAATATGTACTTAAAAAAGAATCTAATAAAAAATGTGCAGGTGGTAATTCATTTCAACGTCTTATAATAGAACGAGGACAATAAAAAAATACTTGTCTACAAGTTTTATCAGTCTACATATCATGACAAATTTCACTTTCTAAATTTCAAACTGTTTGGAAATAAATAAATAAAACTTTACATATTTCACCCCCTTTTAAGGGGTCGTAACTCCTCTAGGGGGCCTAAAATCAAAAAATTTTATATAAAGGACCCCTATTAAAAGTGTTTAACCAATTGACCCTCAAAATTTTTGCACATTATTCGGGATCACCCTGTACATATATGTAGGTTTTATACACATTGAAATTTAGCCAAATGATTTATAATTATTGCAAAAATATATTTGTAATTCAAACTTCAACCTACAAACAAAATTTTATGTTTTACTTTAATTCTAAATTTATTTATACTACAACCAGTACAATCACAAATAAAATATAAAACTAGAAAGGTAGNGTAAACAGTAAAAAAGTTATTCTATTGGCATCGACCTGAACATCTCTCAAATTTTTTCATGAATGAATAGAAATCCCTTATTTTTGGTCAACATCTGACATACACGTGTGGCGTCCGGCGTCTTTGCGTTTTCTCAAAAAATAAGGTATAAACTAATAAATAAGACAAGACAGGATCCATTGTGCCTACATGCGTTGCGCTTTGCGAATACCTACAGAATAAACAGAACCATTTTTTTATAGTTTTAGGCCTGTAAATTATATAAATTCTAAGTAAATCTTGAGATTTATTAAATGATTATGCGTGTCTCTTGGCTCAGTAGTTTTATCTTCGGTCCTTAAAGTTTAATATTTTGGATTTGTAGGTGTTAGAACTGTGTTTTATTTTATTTGCTGGTGGTTTGTAATTTGAGGCGATAAGTAATTGAAAGGGGGGGGGGCGTTTAAGATAGTTAGCCCAGGGCGGCTGAAACCTTATACGACAATTATAAACAATGCAACAATGCGAGTTGACGAATGGAGCCAGGTACATACGATCCATGGATAGCTCCAAAACAGATAATGGAACATGAGTAGTTAGACAAAGACACAGATGGCAAAGAGATTACAAAACTTCCCCTCTGTTATTTTATGTTATTTTAAGCGGAAATTTTCACCAAATATGTGTTAGACTAAGAATGTACGGAGAATTTACGTACATATCTACATATTCTTATATAATTAATTCTATTCAAACAATGTTCAAATATTTTTTGATACTGTTGCTGATCAACTGTATTTGATGTCAGGCCATTGAACGTTAAACTAAAATTAATTGATAACTGCCTATATGAAATTCTGCTAATTTGTGAATTATTTCACCTCTCGTAGTAACAAAATTATAAATCTTGATATAATGAATTTGCTATAAATAGTTCTCTTCAGAACCCAAAGTACAGTTGAAATATAACTACTTATAAATAATATTAGACAGCGCATATTTACCTTTATAACTAACTATTTTTAATAAAATATACAGGGTATCCCAACGAAAATTTGACCCCCCTATAATTGGAAAACTGAATAATATTTCAAAATTCGCCGAGACCCGTCGATTTTTGTTCTTGGGGGGAGCTTTTTTGACAGTCAAGCCAACTCGATATGTTCATCCCCCTAATGCCTAGCAACCCCAACTTAAAAATTTCAAATGCAACTACCCCACTTGTGGCACATCATTTTAAAGCCCTTTTCATTGCGAATACAGTGACGTACCGTTTTTAGAAATCGGTTGAGATTTGACAGAATTATTGGTTACAAACGAAAAGATGACAAACCAACTTACGCGTAGTAATTTCTACACAAATGCCCACCACTAATAAGTTTTTCATCTACTACACATGACCGCATTACCTAATTGTTATTGATGTGTCTATCAGTTTACAAAAAAGTCAGAAATGAAATAAAAAAGCTGAAGCAAATAAAACTAGATACTAAAATAGTTATTAGTAGAAGATACTTAAGTTTATAGGAATTCAGACCTTTTCAAAATAACAAAAAATCAGTACTACAAAAAAAGTCGGTGTTTTTTGCTTGTGACCAAGAAATCGTTAGTTTCAGCCGTTATTGAAAGTATTAACGTGTGTTCGAAATGGTTTATTCTATCGCGGAAAGAGTAGAAATTGTTGCAATTTATTATCGAAATCACGATTGCGCTAAAGCTACAGCACGAATTTTTAATGCCAATCATCCTGAAAAAAATGTAAACCACCAGTACGTTAAACACCTGATTGACAAATTTGTTGCAACAGGTTCGCTTTTAAACAAGAAACGTGAAGTAATTGGGCCAGTTCGAAATGAAGCAGTTGAAGTGGCAGTTTTGGGTCATGTACAGATGGATAATAAGCAATCGATTACAACTGTGTCTCAAGCTTCTGGCGTATCCCGTTCCAGTGTTCATCGAATTTTGAAAAAACACAAGTTTCATCCATTTAAGATGACGCTGGTTCAAGAGTTACATGAAGATGACTTTGATCGCCGTAACCAATTTTGCGAATACTTTAGTGAACAACTTCTACTGAATCCAAATCTTCTCTACAATACATGTTTCTCCGACGAATGCACATTTATGTTGAATGGCGAAGTGAATAGACACAATTGTCGTTATTGGAGTGATACTAATCCGCATTTAATCAGGGAATTTCATACTCAGACACCTCAAAAATTGAATGTTTGGGCAGGCATTTTGGGCGACCATCTTGTTGGACCATTTTTCATCCAAGGTAATCTCGATGGAAACACCTATCTAGAATTATTGGAAAGTACAATTGATCCTAGGATAACAGAGATTTTAGAAAGTGACGACAATTTACTAGAAAATGAAATAACCTTCCAACAAGATGGTGCGCCCCCGCACTATGCTGCTGCTGTGCGACAATTTTTGGATGACCATTTCCCGGGGCATTGGATTGGCAGAAGAGGTCCCGTCGAATGGCCACCAAGATCTCCGGATCTGTCCCCTTTGGACTTTTTTCTGTGGGGTCATTTAAAATCACGAGTGTACGCCACTCAGCCGGAAACATTGCAAGTGCTACGTCAGAGAATTGTAGAAGAATGCCGATTAATAACTGCGGATGTCTTTAATAATGTTCGAACAGAATTTGAAAACAGACTGTATTATTGTTTGGAAGTTAACGGGGGTCATTTTGAGCAATTCATCAAATAAATCTGATTTATTATTTGCTTCAGCTTTTTTATTTCATTTCTGACTTTTTTGTAAACTGATAGACACATCAATAACAATTAGGTAATGCGGTCATGTGTAGTAGATGAAAAACTTATTAGTGGTGGGCATTTGTGTAGAAATTACTACGCGTAAGTTGGTTTGTCATCTTTTCGTTTGTAACCAATAATTCTGTCAAATCTCAACCGATTTCTAAAAACGGTACGTCACTGTATTCGCAATGAAAAGGGCTTTAAAATGATGTGCCACAAGTGGGGTAGTTGCATTTGAAATTTTTAAGTTGGGGTTGCTAGGCATTAGGGGGATGAACATATCGAGTTGGCTTGACTGTCAAAAAAGCTCCCCCCAAGAACAAAAATCGACGGGTCTCGGCGAATTTTGAAATATTATTCGGTTTTCCAATTATAGGGGGGTCAAATTTTCGTTGGGATGCCCTGTATAAGAATACATATTTCCTTTATTAATGAAAATTAGAAAAATGCCGTAATGTTTCTAGCAATTAATAATGAACCACGTATAGATTGGGTTTTACTGCGAATTCCATCATTATCAGCGTATGAGATTTTGGTGTTGGAATAGTACGAGATTCAGAGCTTTGGTTTGCAAACAAGTCAGTGCCAACATCAGCACATGTGTTGTTGGCATTAAGTTTGATAGGGCTCGAACATATGATGATATGTTGTGCCCATCTAGCAACATACACAATGGAAAGGATTTATTAAATTAACATTAAAATTTTACGTTTTGTAGAAATATTTGTTATGTACTTCGCTTAGTGGTGTCAGAAAATAATGTAAAGCAAAATATTGCAAAACATCTAAAAAAATAAATGAATATACAATTCAGATAAACAGATATCTTCTTGGAGACTTTTCAAGAGAACGCAGTCAAATCCTTAAAATTTCGCTAGAAATAATTTGAATGTGTTCAGTCACATTAGAAGACATAGTACAGACCAAACGCAATGATACATACCTAATGTGCCTACCTTGCGTTGGAATCTGTCTTTTTATACTATGGAAGTAATTGTATTGGAAAATGTGAGATCTGCCTATTTGGGTGATGCGTACACAACCCAACAGTTCAAAATGTTGAGCATATACATATACTTTGACCTGCGTTAGAATCTCGGTCTGTAATATGTAGTGTTAAAAAAATGTCTTACATACAAATGCTGTACTATCCAGCAATGAATAGAATTTGTTTCAAAATATTAGAAAAATCCCCCCCCCCAAAATTGAATTTTGAACATTTCAAACACACCTTATATCGAGTTGTAGAATAATAAAAATATAAATATATAAAGTAGTAGACTTTTAATAAACTTTTTATATTACTGCTCACCTTAAGCTTTTTCAGACACCGTATATGTATGATGTATGTAGGATGTTACTTTGTATAGGGATATTATGTGTAATTTGTATTATTTCACTTCTATTATTAAAAATCTGAATTTAAATTAAATTCAAGCATTCTCATACTGTAACATTTGGAAATTTAAGACGAAGCCTACTGGAGTTTGATTTGTGGCCTTTTTCGGTGTCATAATATTCTCATGTTAAAGATTATCATAATAGCAACGGCTCGATGCTGGCGGAGACTTCTTAATTAGGTTTATATACCGTTACTATCGAGATTCACTGGCGCCGGTCTTCGTTCGCAGATACAAGAAAATATCACCGTGATGACAAAAACACACTACTATTAATGTTGACTGTTTTCACTAGGAGCCTTGGGATAAGATTTAGAGTGCAATAATTGGAACTTGTTAATACATTTCTAAATCGCGACGACTTTCGTGTGAAAGAATAATTGTGCATGTTTTAAATTAAATTTTATAAAATTTTAGGACAATCTTTATAATCCCAATTAAATCACTTGTATAGTAACTTGAATGTACTAAATAAGTGTTAAAATAAAATAAGAATATGTTGTAGAAAATTAGACAATTTTATTTTCAATTTTTAATGGAATATATTACATATAACCAAATTTAGTCACACATTTGCGAATAGGATTTCTTATTTGACATTATTAGATCATCATCAGTACTTTGACCAATTAATCGAACATTTCGTTCAGTATAATATAAAATTTATTAAACAGAGGATGTAACGAAAAGAAACTTCGAGAGGATATAAAAGTTGTTCCAAAATGCAAGCAAGAAGTAATTTTGATAGAAAACACAGGTTTTTAATTAAAAGTTGTACATTTTTTCTTTATTCATAAAGTGTACAGTATAAGGTTCTATTTGGAATAGCATATCGGGTAAATGGACTCTACGACTTTACTGGCACATACACACTGTTTTATCGAAAATTTTCATGACCGTTTTGCATAAATGCGACTGAATTTCCTTGATACAACGCTCAATTTCCTCCTTTAAGGCATCAACCTCAGACAAAAAAAATAATAAAGTCCAACGGCGTTAAATCGCATGATCTGAGTAACCAATTCTGATCACCAAAACGGGAACTTACACGACCAGGAAATGAGTCATGCAGTAATTGAATTATTCCTAAGGCTGTATGACATGTGACATCGTCTTGTTGAAACACCATGTAGTCTTCATACATATCTTACAATAGGCACATAAAAACTGGATTGTCATGTCGCGATAGCGAACACCATTAACTGTTATTGACTGACAGCAGTATTTTCGAAGAAGAATGGTTTGATGAGGCCTACAGCTAAAATGAAATGCGATAATTTTGTCCGTTAACGAAGCCATCATGATGAAAATGGATCTCATCACTGAAGATGATTTTATTTAAAAAATCAGCATCCACTTTTTGTTCCCTAATCCATTCAACGAACTCTCATCGCTATGCGTGGTTAGTAAGCTTTAGTTGTTGAGTCGATTGAACTTTGTAAGCATGAAGATGCAAATCTTTCGTTAGAATACGCTGTAAAGAGCTTCTCCAAATATCCAATTTGTGATGCCTAATTGATGTTCCTGGACTCTCAGCAACACTCTCACGAACTGCTTCGATGTTTTCTGTTGAACGAATTGTTGCAAGATGGCTAGAATGTTTAAGATCACTAATTGAACCAGTCTCCCTGAATTTTTCAATTCATCTCTTCACAGTTGATGAAGCTAAATCACTATTCCAATCATATTATGTACGAAAATTGCGAACTGTAGTTGCCAAACCTTCATTATTTTAAAAATATTTTAAGACAATGAAAATGCGTTATTCTTTTGTAGCACTCAATTTTTAATAATACTGAACTGTCAGCTGTTTTTTTCTGTTAGCAACAATTTACCGCACAAATGGCGCGAAATTCAAATACCTATTGCTTGGGACACCTGATAGTTGTCACGGAAAAATAAATGTATTTCATATACAACTTTACTGTTCAATACTTATATTGACTGATATTTAGACTGCAATTTCCTTTTTTTTTTTTTCTATAAAATTTCTAGCTCTAAAATAAATTTCTTAGATTATCCGATTTCTATAAACTATTTTTATGATTTTCAGCAGTATGTTATTTGAGTTTTTTGGAGATAATATGAAATTCAAAAAATCAAGTAGGTACCTAAATTGTTTCCAGTACTTTCAAATGGAATCATATATAAAAAAGTTGGACATTTTTCGATTTTATAAAAAACGGAATGGACTTTGATAATGCTGTTGGTTTATGGAGCTAAAACATTATGACCTAGAAGATTGTTTGACCTTACAAATGCGTATGATTTGAATAAATAACTTGATATAATTGAACTCAAAATAAAGTTATACGTGATTAGACATTTCTCCAATTAAATTTATTTGAATAAACCATTTATAAAATTAAATTAGTTCTTGTTGAAAATTTAAAATAGACAGTTAATCCATGCAGTCGACTCAGTTTTCTTTTAGCCCTAAGCAAATAGAACAGGCCACAGCATAATAACACTAATTTAGGGGCAGGGCAGGTATACAAACTACTTTCCTTGAAGCACGACATGTGGGACTATTCCCATAGGCGTTACCTTTCATAAATTGTATAAAAACCGTTTATTTTTGTTGCTCCTAAGCACATTTCTATAAATGTCTTGCACAAATCTAAGACTTACTACTTAACCTTGAGATTTTTAAGATTGTGGCTATGCAGTGAAACGAAAAATAACACAATTAGAGAAAAACGTGCCTAATTTAATCTATGTTATTAGATGACATATTGTAGATTTATGATCGTATAGGTACATCTTAAGCCAATAGTTAAAACCGTATTTTTGTCATAGTTGCCCTAAGAATCATATTTTAATTCGTCAAAATTCATAATTATATATTATAGTAAATAGATTTTTATATTTATGTGGTCGGGACATGTTATTCAAAATGGAAAATTTATGTATGCTTAAAAAATCTCTCTGACAGCGAGTTGGAGGGCAAAAAAATCTGTACAAAAATTGAGAACAGCACGAACAATCTTCAGACGGTTAGGGGAAAGCCAAGCTGAGGTATGTATAAAAAGAAAATTATAATAAAATAATAATAAAAGGAAAGAGGAAATTTTGGCAGTAGATCAATAGCTTTTCTCAATGTGCTAGACTAAACTCGAAATGCTTCGATCCTTAAAGAAATTTATTTAGACTCAGGGCTCTTAGGTTCTAATATCTAAAGATATTACAGGTAGCTACAATTGACCACAAGGTTAATGATATGATGTACACGACCTGTGATTTTAAACCATGCACAGAAATGCCATGGACTAGTGACACAATAAAAGAGGTAGAGGACCTAGTTTCCATTTTTTCCAAGTTTTTTTCTTCTGAAGACTGATTTCTATTTCTATTTTGAAAAACTTCAAGAAATCTTAAGCAGAAATCATCTCGGAAATTGTGTAACAATTGTTAACAACAACAACATAATATAGAAATTAATCAACACCATGTTTTTTCTAAACTTAGCTTTATAATATTTGCAGAGTAGATATTTCTACTACCGATCATTTTATGATATTTACAAAACCATTATATTATTGTTGAGAATTAAATTAAATTAAATCGCAAAAACTTTAAACACAAATTCATTCCTGCCAAAAGAGTACAATTGAATTACAGTAAATCAAAGTTTTTAGTAAGAATAAAAGTTTTTATTTTTATAAATATGAATTACTGTTGCGTTGTATTTTTTTACTGTCCTTATTTCCTTAAAATTTCTAAAATATACATATTCTGTAATGGGTATTATTCAGTCAGACATAGGATTTATATGAATATTTTAAATTTATAAATATTTAGTATACAATTTGCGATGAGTTAATGCCGACAATGTATAGATTATATGACGGCATTGTACTCGTCTCAACAAAATACCTAATATTAAAAAAAAAATCATCAAAATTGATCAAGCGGTTCTTGAACCGAATTTGAAACGTTCGAGTCAAAAACCTCACGCGCAATGACAGCAGTGTTCAGGCGTATGCGCGCGCCCAGTGCTTCTTCTAGCGCATGCACACCGTTCATTAACATTAACTTTTACTGGTGTTAACCTGTTTAATTCATGAACTAAAAATGTAAAACTTTTTGAAACTAAAGGCTTAACCCTTTCTTTAATTATCTCTAAAACCCGCGTCCGGTACGTCCAATAGTTACTTAACAATTAACGTTATAAAAAAGCTATCTTGGAAACAAAAAGGCGTAGGTGATTTCTTTTTTAGAAAATTATCTTAAAAATATGCTCTATTTAATGCAAATAGAGCGAATTCCCGAGCGGCTTTTGCCTGACCGTGAGACAATTTGTTTGTTACGCTGCTTTGCACATACTACTTTGTTAGTTAGTGCAACTTAATTTCAACTTTTTGAAATTTTTCTTTATCGGTACATTTCTTTGGATCAATAATTAGAACCTATATCTATAATATTAACTTCTAAAATTAGCGTTTAGTAATTGAACAATTACTTGCAAAAAAAACTAACGAAATTAGTCAACAAACACCTGGAGCAACAATTTCACGGTCAACGAATCGGTCTTTGGCACACATGTTGGTTATTGAATTGATAGTATTTTCCGTAAATTTCAACATCCATCGCTATTTGCAATAATAATACGCAAAATTTCGAAAACTGATTTTTCCGCGTTTGACCTTTAATTTACAGTTAACAAATTCTTGAAATATGACTTTAGGTACCTCCCTTAAATTGTAGGTAGTTTAATTGCCTATAGTTTAAAATACCTAATTTTCCGCTAGGTCATCTAGATTTTCATGGGTAGTAAAAAAAAACTGAAAAAACACATAATTTTGACACTTCCAAGCAATTTGCCAACTTAGCGTCACTTCTTCCGAGTTAGTTTTTTTATATTATACCCATCCCCTTCATAAAGTGCCATAAAATCTACTAATATTTTTTTAAGTTTTCAGGTTTTATGATCTAATTCGACTGGAGGTACCTACTACAAGGGATCTAACACACGTAGAAATAACTGAAATTCTAGATACTCTCATGTGAACCAAAATATGTTCCTTCGTAACAAATCCGATGTTCAATGTTCATGGGTAAAATCAGAATAAAAACCACAAAAGTTTTAATAGAACACTGTCGATTGAGAAAAAATATTTAAAATTTAGAATTTGCACCATAGAAAATAAACCTATAGAGGAATTTAGAATATGTAAAGTTGTGAATTATTAATTTTAAGCAAAATCGTCATGTGAAAAGTACTTTTTAGTAGACATGACTTTATACTGTTCATTGCCCCTCGAATCTTACATATATTTTGTAAGAATTAGCCCCAAGTCTGAGGAACCTATCATTTCAATGTAATAAAACGCCCGTCTTCAGCATACACCGATTACTTCTTATTCTTTTATTGTAAAAAATTGATGGGATTATAAATCATTACCATTATCTCGTCTGGCACTGCCACCCATGTCAAATTAAAGCGATGTTTATCTTGATTCTTGAATAACCGTCTGTCAACCCGGGCGGCCGGCCGTTTGGGTCTATGGTGAATGTGCTATACGTCTCGTCAAATTCATTGCACAGGAAAATGTGTAACATTTTTTAAGAAATATGAACACCTATTTTCCTGACAAATCAATCTCTCTTCATAACTCGAAATATTTACTTATTAATTAATATAACTAATTCCTTTATTATGCGTTACAGAAGTAAATTATAGGTATTTCACTTCACTTCACTCTCAATTGTATGTGTGAAAAAGCATGTATACGAGTTAAGAGAGAGTTGTGGTTAGAGTCTACTTTTTGTCAGGAGAAATGCTGTTGCAAAAAGACCGTATCAGAAGATTATCCCGACCGATAAGTACCGAATAAAATATTTGTAAGATCATTTCAATATTCATGAAATTATGGAAGCTTTGAACGCCAAGACGCTAATGTTGGACGGTAACAAACTCAGAGAGTGTGAATCAGAAGTAAACACTCTGGAGAGGGATGCTGGTATCAGTACTCAGACTAGCCACAAGATTTCAAGTATGTTGTATATATGCTGTAAAAATCAGGTAATTATACAAATTATTTATTTATTTTTGTATATTTAATTTATTATTATTGCTGTTTGAGTCTTTTGTGGGATTATTTGTTAGGTACTGTTTCATAGTTTATCTTATTCAAAGGAATTAAATTTTCATTTATATAGGCTCGTGACGAACAGTAGCAACAGCAGTACTTCACGGTTGTTTTTAATAACTTTTCTTTTAAATTATGAGATTTGAAAACAATGCATATCGCGGTTTCCCATTGTATACGCTACGACTACGCGCTCGTTGTTTGGTCATACTAGCCTACGAAAATTACTAAAAAAAATTAACCAAATCAGTTTTCACGACGGAATTTGTAGAAACAAAGATTTGAAAACTGTTTCTAAGGGTCAATGGTAGCCTCTGTTTTAATATGACCCCTATTCAAAGGTACATCCTGTACATAACACCACTTCAAACAACACTTACCTATTTTCAGATATAATGAAACGAATTTTTGTTTTTTTTTTTTCATTGTAGATAGTGGCCTAGTAGTACAACGCCGAAGAGCGTTGGGGGCGTCCTAGGAGGGTTAACAACATGTGAAACGTGAAGCCAGTGGTCAATCATTCCCACGCTTGTGTTTACGAATAAATAAACATAAATTATCAAGGGCCGTAGGAGCGGCTGCAAAGGGTAGGTGTAAGGAAGTATTACGTGGTTGAGTGCACATGCTAGCAAGAAAATTAGTTCTTTTAAAATCAGTACTTCACTTAACATCACATCAGCAGCTTAATATATTCATATCATCAACGAACTGTGTCGTTCATCAGCAATCATTAGTTATTTGTACATTCAAAAGTAGATAAAGATGATGGTAAAGGTAAGAGGTAAGATGTTTTTGTAAATACAGGCTAGAGTCATCAATGAAGTACATGTTATATGAAAACATTTTTATTACGGTATCTTCGAACAATTGTTTACCTTTTCAGTCCTTTTTCTTAAAAATAGTGTCAAAGGGAATACAAATAAAAGGCTTGTATCTAACTATTTTATGGTTTGTAATCGTTTTGTTTTTTCAAATGTAAATCTTGTCTAATTGTAAATATTAAAAATTATTATCTTGTGTGCCCTATTAGAAACTGCTGATGTTAAGCTTTGCATAAGATGGAGGAACAGGTACAGTCAATCAACCAGAGGAAATAGAATTAGAAGAAAAGAAGCTCAACCTTTCAGAGGAGGCTTCATTCTTAAGGTGATGGAAGAGTTATAGGTAGTGCAAATTCTCATGTATCTAATACAAAATAAACTGGACAGTTTTGGGAGCGATTTGTCGTCATTTGTATATACTTAAATGTTTGTTATATGTTTACATTAGAACTTCAGCTTGTAATTACAGTTATACAATAAAATGTCTGAAAACTTAATGTCATATGTTTTTAACTCATACAGAGTATAAACAGTTTACTTAATACATTTATTATTATAAAACTTATAATTAGTACTAGATGTTTTAATAACGATATGTAACACTTTAATAACAGTTATTGCTCTCATTTCGTAAAGGGTATAAAAAACGTTGTATATTAGTTATACAATAATTTAATAAAGAATACGGTTTATAGTCACTATACAACTGTGCTAGCAGTACGCGTTTTATATCCAATATTCACCTGTTTATCTGTCACATATGTATAGTATACAATAAAGAATAAAGCCCATTTCTTTCAGTGTATCTATTTTTGACATATAACAAGAAATAAAAAATGCATCTTATACGTACTTATTTTTGAAATATATTTTATACATTTTAACGGCCAATAATCAAACTGTCGTGCACTTTACAGTAACCCGAAATAAATTAAACTCAATTACATTTATTAAGATCTCCTACAAATCCTTCTTTTTTAAAAGTAATGCATTCAAAATATACTTGTAAGTATGGATGGATGTGTAAGAAATAAATTGGTTGTTGAACAATGTCTACAACAAAATTTAATTTAGTTTATTAAAGTAATGTTTATTTTCAATGTCATCCTAGACATTTAGAATGAAAATAACTGATTTTCAATGTGTTGTATTTTAGGAACAACAAATAAAGAAATTTATTAGGGTTAATTTTAGATTATTTCAATTATACTATCAATAAGTGCCGAGTGCATGTTTTAATCCAAATTGTACCTTTTCCTTAACTATCTTCCTTCTATAACTTTTAAGAGATTTCGTTGCAATATTATATAGATATATTTTTTGTTTTTAAATAATAATTTGTAATACCTACATACATCCACAATAATTTTTTACGCAATATCGGTATATGAGACAACTGAACTGAAGTTAATTTAACAGCAGATCACTTTAGTTCATATTTCTTTCGATAAACATATTAAATTTTGAAAACTTAATTTAGCTTTGAAACGTTCGATTTCATCTATATATTGCCTTCCGACAAAAAATGGATGTAAAAAAGCTTATAGCATCGTAACATGATATTTCTTTCATGCAGAGCACGGAATACTAATATATTAAAATTTTAAGCTCAAAATAAACAGCGTGTGTATACATATACGCAGCCAATTGAGAATCTAGATCGGGTTCTCAGTTGGTTTATTTGTATTATTAGAAATTATATAAAATGTGCTCCGCTCCAAACAACGGAATTTACTTATCTATTAAAACTTTATGACTGACATGTGTTAAACTTCGTACCTTACAGTTTTATTTAATTTTATTTATTAGTACCTGAGGGTTGCTTTCGCTGTACAGCAAGAATAAAACGCTCTCTCAACGGTAATAATAAAGTATTTTATTGAAAACTAAGTTGTATAGAAAAAGACGTGTTGACGGTTTGAGGGTTTGCTGGAGAGTCCTTGTGTGTGGAGTCGGTCGTAGGGTATGGGTACGCATCTGGTCGCCGGCGCCAGCAGCCCGCCGTAGACCCTTCCTGGAACGTTGGTGCGTCCGGCGGCGCTCTTGGCGTAATATTTAAAAATGGGTCACTTGCGGTATGTGTACCCACATACCTATGGTGTTGAGTTGAATTATTTAGTATTTAATGTTTCACAATGGTTTAAAGTACAAGCGACAAGCGACAACTGTTGATTTTGATATGATACGATATCTACCTAGAGAATAGTAGATACACCTTCCCCATGTAGTATTCATCTTTTGTCCATAAATTTGGAATAATAATAAAAGTATTTTTGGTTTTCTGAAAAAATGGATAAGAATTTGTACCAAGATCTGGTTCCTTATTCGTAATATAACAGTTCATAAGACTTTCTAGGTAAATTTTGACCTAATAGTTGTAAACGTTCTTTTTACAAAATCCTCAAACTTACTGTATATACCTACAAGACAAGATTTAGCAAAATCTTGGAAACAGTTTATCATACTCACAGGTTTGCTAAAGTCATAGTTTTAATTTTATATTTACGTATTACGTAGTAACTGAATACAATTAAATTTAGCAGAAGGAAATTTAATTGGACACTACCCTCACATGCTTAGATATCCATAATTGATAAGTGCATTAAGAATGAAATTCTAATAGCAAAAAATTACCAGTGTACCCCGGGATAATTTTGGAAAATGAAAATTGTTTTACTTTTCGCTTTACAGAAAAAAAGTCATTTTAGTTACAAAATAGTATATTACGTAATAAGTGTTGTAAAAAGCATTTTACTCACGAGTGGAAAAGTTACGCACGACGCCGCGTAGCGGCGAGTGCGTAATTGCATTACACCACGTATTACGTACTATACTTTACCTACGATCACAACTTTAAATACTCAAAAACACATCGTCTGCGATCAATGCAAGATTCCTATTACGTTGTACGGTAAAAAAATCGCACAGCTTGGTAAAAAAATTGTACAGTTTTCCTAGCAACCGCCTAGCAACGGTCAATACAAATAGTATTGTATTGACCGTTGCTAGGCGGTTGCTAGGAAAACTGTGCGATTTTTTTACCGTACGTAATAGGAATCTTACATTGATCGCAGACGGTGTGTTTTTAAGTATTTACAGTAGTGGTCGTAGGTAAAATATTTTAAGTGATTCAAAGAGTGTTCCTGTGCTAATAAACTCTGAGAAATATGGTACTTATATGTATTCTCAGAACTCGATAATACAGTTCCCCAGATCATTATATTCACATATGTTAATAATAAAAATAAATTACTAAATTAAAAATAAATAAATATCACATATATGCGTTTCACATTTTAGGATAATTTTGCATACAGTTTTTGAACCTTTAAACTCGTTAACGTATTTTATTACAATTATATGTATAGACCTGTATTTTTTGTTGCCCTGACCTTCCAACCATGAAGAGGAATGCCCTCGATAATATTTCCTCTTAGTTTTTTGCTTACTCACTGTGACAAAATTCGCATAACCCACCGGCATGTTAGACGGATGCTGGTTTAACACTTGCATACATTTTAAAAAATATACATTATGTTCAGAGTTATTGGTTATAAATCTTTCCCCACCCTAATATTCTTATTTTTAGTAGTAGTAGTGAAATGGGAGACTCAGCCTGGCAAGTAGGCCACAAGTGGGTCCTTTATGCCTGCCTCACCGTCCCATCACCTGTCCACTCTCTGCCTCTGACCCTCCTCGAATCTACCGGACACCCTAATGAACGCCAGGAACTTCAACCCCTTGCAGCTCTTTAGCACCAAAGACTTTATGTCTTAACCTCCCAAAAGCTGCACATTGTCCCAGAAGGTGTCCTCCCTTACTACATTTCGGGCATAAAGGGTCCTCCTCAAGTTCAATTAAATTTAAATGCCTCCTAAGTCTGCAATGGCCTGTCAGAATCCCCACCATTTGGTTTAGGGCTTTTCGACTGAGGCTCAGCAGCCATGCCATCTTAGGTTTGCTAGGTCCATATATAAAACTATGGGTCTACCTACATCCTCTATTCCTCCTCCAGTTTTGACCTAAAGTTTGATAGGTCTATTTATTAAGAGCCCTATTAATACTGCCTCGTGTGATTCCGAGGATTGGTTTAAGTCCCAGGCCAGGTCCCCTAGATCCAAGACGAGCCAGTTGATCAGCCCTCTGGTTACCAGTATACGCATATGTCCTGGAACCCAAACCAACTCTACCTCTCTTCGTCTGGCCAATGACTCCAGAACGTCTCCTCATTCCTAAACAAGGGCAGCTAACCGCTCTGAGAGCGGTCTGACTGTCAGAGCAGATAAAAATCTTCTCCTCTATACAGTTCCTTACCTCCTCCTTGCTTGCCACCATCAAGATAGCGAAATTCTTATTTTTATGGTGCAGTCCATTTTAAAAAATGATAAGTGGTTAGTCACGGTAAAAACGTCCAGTAGAAAATTCAAACTCAACATAAAATATTTCTAGTTAATAACTAGAACTTTATTTATTTATTTATTTGTTTATTAAATAATAACTTAATAATTGTAATTTTTAGTATACAGTATAGGGTTATGTATGGAATAGCATATAGGGTGAATGGCCTGCACGGCTTTTCTGGCACATACGAAATTTCCCAGGACCGTTTTGTATAAAAGCGGCCGAATTTCGTTGATACAATGACTTATACAGTAATTGAATTATTTCTCGGTTTGTATGGCATGTGTCATCGTCTTGTTGAAACTACATCTCGTTTACATCCATATCTTGCTATTTATGCTCAAAACACTAGATGATCATGTCGCGATAGCGAGCACCATTAACTGCTATTGCCTGACTATCCGTATTTTCAAGGAACAATATTCCGATGATACCTCCAGCCCAAAATCCGCATCAACCAGTGCATTTATTTCCAAACACTCACAATTTTGTCGATTAACGGAAGTCATTGAGATGAAAATGAGCCTAATTGCTGTTGTTGTTTTTCCATTCAACGAATTCTTTCTAGCTCTGCGTGGCTAGTAAGCTTCAGTTATTGGGTCATTTGAAGTTTGTAAGCATGAATATGTCATCTTTCGTGAGCTTCTCTAAATGTTTAATTTTTGGCCACGGTACTGAATTGACTGTTTCGATCTTTTGTGTTGAACGACTTGTTGAAGGACGAACAGAGTGTTTAAGATCACCATTGATCCAGTCTTCCCGATTTTTTTCAATTAATTTCTTTTACAGTAGTTGATGAAGTTGAATCACTATTCCGACCATATTTTGTACGAAAATTGTGAACTGCAGCAGAAAAACCTTCATTATTTTTAAATAAAAATATTATTCAACAAGGAAAACGCTTTGTTCTTTCGTGTAGAGCTCAATTTTTAATAATTCTGAACTGTCAGTTGTCACGCTGTATTTTTTTTTTTCATTGCCAACACTACCGCACAAATAACGCAAAATTATTGCGTGAATTTTGGAACACACGATACAATAGGGTTGTTCACTATAAAAACAAACCATATACAAATTGTTGTTGATACAAAGATTTTATATAAAAGAATCTGCCTGTATAGTAAAATTTTAAATATATGACAAATTAGTGGTAGAAATCATTTATGAATTTTTGCGTTACTTAAAAACTAGTCTGACGCCATAAAGGGCAATTGAACAAGAAGCTAGTAGCGATCCTATTGCATAATTTTGAAGAAGAAAATATGTCAAAATTGTCCATCAAACCCTGCTGCCCTGTTTCCTGTTTTTTAAACAAAAGTGACACTAGTGACAGCAGTCTATCAATTAAGAGTATTTGTGATAGTTATTATTAATTTGCTGATTGTATGATGGGTTCAACAAAATGTAAGTGGTGTTTTGTTCCACATTCCACATAGCCAATTGCATTATCTCCATAAGACTCCCGAACTGCACTACAATTTTCCATAAATAAATAGGTATTTTATATAAATAAACACAATAAAATTATTCATTAAATATATTGATCCTTACCTGACTGCTTTTATACCTCTGATTTCGCCAATATTAAAACGCCCGTTTCTTTCTAAAAATTCAATTCATGATCATAAAAATATCAATTTTCGGTAAAATTTGCGAAGTAGCATTCACAAATCCCGTTTCACACATTCTGCTTTAATTCTCTTAGACTTGAAAATATTTTATATGACAGTGTCACTGACAGAGTGACACTACTGACAATGTTGACAGAGCGTCTTCTTCCAATTTTTTGCCTTTTCACAATCATTTACACATAAATTCACTACAAGGTGCCCCTTATGACAACACAGCCGTTTTGAAAGGTTATAAAAAAATCAGTTTTATATAATTATTTTAAAACTGTTCTGACGCATTTCTCAATCTCTAATCTCTAATACACACTAGTTAGTACGTGTAGAATTATATTATCTACTTTTTAAAATTTGGTCAACAACCCTATTGCAGTACCGCAAACTATAGCGTGAACGTTGAAAATTGTGTATTAGAACTATTATTTATATTTAATATTTTAAGTTTACCAAAAAGAATGAATTAAATATTATCTGTTCCATTTCATTCTAAATCAAGAAACTAAAAATTCAGATAGTAAAAATTAATACCATTCAATTACAATGCACGCATTTTATTATTAGTGCCACTAATATTACAAAAGAATACATTATTAAAAAAAAAATAAATTATTTCACTGACTCTTGTTAAATGAACTTATTAAAGCAGCTGACATTAAATGGTTTCCACATTTAAATTATGTCTCCATTATCACTTCAGAACTATATTTTAAAGACAATTAACTAATTCCATTTCAGTTGTTCCGTGGTAGGTTTTCGTATCCTTATAATGATGTCAGTCAGCGGATTAGGTTGAACAAATTTTTCTCAGGTGCATGTAATTAATATTAGTAATAAAAACATAATAAGAAAATTTAAAACTACGAGTGAAACATACATATAAAATTTTAAAATTAATAAAAATGTCTTTAGTTATAGATGTTATTATGGAGGCATTTTGAGGCAATCTGAAGACTTCGATTCATTTGCAATTTTTAAGTAAGTTATTTCTTCCAAATATGCGCGTTCCTAAGATTTCTTTAAATAAAATATTTGAACTAAATCTGTTTTTTAACAGTTATGTTAATGATCTATATATTTTATTTAATTGGTTATTTCTGCAACTCTGAATTTATTTTTTTTAATAATTAACCCTTTGCGCCAACAGAGTCGATTTTATAAAATCAATTTTGCCTTACACCGAGAAAGTAGATAATTATTCACTACACACTAATCATTAAACTAATTACACGGTTTACGTTTCGGAGAACATCTTGTGTCATATACATATATTTCTGGTTGGAAGAATGATTCAAGCCGATTTTTCATAGGTGCAATTTATTGCCATTGATGAGTAAGTATACCAAATTTGGGAAAAATCTCTTTACTGAAAAATAGCATAATATTGATTATAAAAAATTGCTTTGGATAATAATTTCATTAATATTCAAAGTAGGTATCATAGGAAGTTATAGGTAGTATTATTTTTATACATCCTCAATTTTTTGTTCATATTTTCGGGAAACATAGTATTTTAGTATCCCAAACGGCCTTGTATTTAAGAAGGAAACAATTAAATTTAATGTGTTCCGCCTTACATTTTAAGAAAATGTTAAAGCGAATAAAAACTAAAATAATTATAATGATGTTATAGTCTTAAATGAAACTGCCTAATATGTTTTTTTTTCAATTACAAGATGTTTTTATTCTACACATACACCTAAAAATAGTAAAATTAAATTACGATTTTATGATCTAAAATAAAATGTCACTTGAATATCTCAATCTACCTAGGTACTGTGTCCAAATCCGTCCAATTTAGAAGAATGTGGCCACTTTTCCGTGGGATCCTCTGTACATAGAATATGCAAATCACTGTACAGCCTATTATTATTCAAAAAAGAAACAACATCACCTGGAGGCTCATAAGTTCAGAAACGCTGAAAGAAGCAAATTACCAAAAATAACAATCATTAAAATGCTTTGTCCCAGTAAACGCACCAGAGAAGCGGGAAAAAGTATAATGATAGGTGGGTATGTGCGTTTCCTTCATTTATCTGATCAGGATAAGGTTTTTATGAGGCCGTATGAATAAAATATCAGATTCCCGTGTCCTGAAATTAATTTGTGTTTGTAAACCGAGCTACATAAACTTGTTTTCTCGAATTCTGCTGCATATAGTAGATAATGAAAATTTATTCTACTAGTACTGGCCTCGTATTTGATAATGGTTAAATAATTAACACAATTTATTTCATCAGTTTCCTTTTACACAACACTTCTATCATATTTGAAGTGTAAATTTCCCATCGGAAGCAGCATTTTTATCTTCCAACAAAATAAAATATGAGTAATTTATTAGGGTTTTTTCAGTTTATTAAAAATTTGACGAGGAATTAGGAATATGTGTATATTGAAACATATATTTACAGACTTTTACCTTTGATTTAATATAGAAAATTTCGAAGCGCCAGTGGTCCGTGCTAGTGGAAAATTGATCAAATCTAATTTTCCTTGTAAACAAGTCAACACAGAAAATGCGATCCAGGTGATTGATCTGAAAGTAACATGCGAACTAGCAGACCTGTCATAATTTATAAACATATTTCAGACGAAATAATTATCCACTTTTTTGTAGCTAACGTGATCTCTTTTAATTATTTACTTTTATCACTTTTTTACCAGCGCAAATAAATGTTGATATCGCGCTGAAAAAACCGATCGCGTGACTTTTGGGGACTATGTGCAACAATTCTTCATCCAATGTGAAAGGAAGTCATGGAACGCATTTTATTCTGTCAGTCAAAAAGGCAGTATGGTAAAGCAATCAGCGTATACAATCTAGACAATTTATTAAATTACTGGAGTAATAGTGTAAAACAATGGCAACCAGGAAAAGGAAATCGTGTAAAACCCTGTTATTAATTTGATTGCCTATCTTAAAAAAATATACATTTAGCTGCCGCTGGAAGTATGCGATTGACCTCTCATCAACTATACCCAGTGGCTTAACACACCAGTACGATATTGACTTTTTAGTAGGTATATATATTTTTAAAACTTATGCCAAATGGATCACTCAAGGATTATCTTTATGAATATATTTTCTCTTAATAAAAAATCTCACATTGAAAAAGCAGATAAATAAAAAATACGCGTCATGTACATACACTAGAAATATCACCGACGCGACGTTTCTTTTTCAGATTAATTTGATTATCTTCTTTCATAACCAGAGATATCGTATAATATTTGTAATGTTTTATTGTTAGTATACTAACACTACTAACTATATGCAAAAGACAGAAAAAAAACGTAAAAAGTTTTGTGAAGTGTAATAAATGAGAGTATATTTCATCAAACAACATCAACTTTTTAACAGATGTGAGCAATAACTGTGGGACTGGCACTAATAATGCTTTATTAAGTTCTTGGGGGTGTGACAGTAGACCATAAAGTAGATGCAAAAATAATTGCTCACAAAATTAAGCAAAAATTATTTTTAAAAAACATAACCAATGAAAGTAAAACAGGAAATACAAGTATTAAAAACAAACAATTGTTAGTTGATTTACTACATATTCAAACAAATCTATAATGCAATAAAATTATTAACTTTACAGATTGTACACTGTCAAATTACAACAAAATTTGGTAAACGGTATTTAAGATATTTACGAAGTAGCTATTTTTTTACAAAAGTTTAACACCCTGTATCTTGAAAACGAAGCATCTGCGGACCAATGTTTATATGAACTTTTTGTCTTAAAATCACTCAAATAATCGTCTGTTGAATTTATTGTACATACATAATTAATACCCTGTATAAAGGATAAGTTGCTTCCGATGAGACGTTTGAGGATAATATACAGAAAGTTTGATTGTCAGAAATAATAAGGGCCCTAGTATCAAAGGTTTTAAGAAGATTGCACGTTTACCAGATTGACATGCATACTTATTTAGGTACTGTTATAAATTTGTAGCAATTATTAAGAAATTAATTTATCGAGGTTCAATATAGGACTGTAAAATCAAGTACCAGAGTTTATATTCCTTTAAAGCAGATTCATAAATTTTTTGTCTCATATACCACGTTCCATTTTTTTTTGTTTTGGGTATATCTCCGCCTTTATGTAATATTGAATTGTTACAAATTCATCAACTTCAAATGTCTTTTGAATCGTTGACACAGTGCAAGTTTTTACAAGTTCTAAGTGTTGCGACCACAATTTTAAGAAATATACTTAATTAATATGTAATTAAGTGTAGTAAATAAAATAATTGTTTGCTATCAAATATATTAACATTCTTAAATAGTTTGGTATATAAGAAAATAATTTAAATTTCATTAACAAAAGTATAACAATAATTTTATAAGTAAAACGAAATAGAATATTCTAACAATTAGCATTAATTAAAATTCAAAGTAATTAAGTTATTGATTTGATCCGTGGACGAAAAATGATCCCATCATCGATCTCAAATTTTCCCATGATTAAATAATGGAATCATAAAGTTCCCCAAATCTAGCTTAAATTTTTTTACTTTTATGTAATTTATATGTATTATAAGAAAGTATCATGTAAGTATATAGGTACTATCTGTGTTATGTGAATTATTCCATTTACGGAAAGCCAAAATTTTGGTCACGACCTGCTTAAATTGGATCCATTCTCGTGGACCCCCATACCCCCATTTGCACTCCCTCGTGCACCCCCAAATTTTGTTTTCGCTGACATGGACCCCTTGCAGTTCCGAGTCGACCCCTAGGGGTCGATATAAATCACTTTGGGAATCATTGCTTTAATGTAACGATCTTTGATGATAATTTTTGAAAAGTTGTGGATCCTAAATGGTGCATGTATTTGCAGGTTTTTTTCACAGGAGGGCAACGGCTCCATGGGCAAAGTACTCCCAGTATATATTTTTTTAATAAATAATGTTTAATGACCCAACAATTTATTAGAAATAAACATAGTAGCCCACTAGTAACGGCTAATCCTGCTGTTTAACCAACATGATAGTAAATAGTTCAACAATTATCGTTTATAAACCGATCAGTTCTCAAATCCTCTAGCTTTAATTGAAATATTTTCAAACTGAATAAAAATATGTATTTTAATAAAATTGCTGAATAAATTTAATATATAATCCAAATAGCCAAAGGGCGTCTCGCACAAAATAACCTTTACACTAGTTTTCCTTTACTGGTATAATCAAAAGGTTTTCGATTTATAAACGACTATATGCAAACAAAGAGAGCATGAATCTCATTTCCTCTAATATGCTGGTACATGCGAAAACAATGAATACTAAAAGATCCTGTGGCAGTACTTTACGGAGTCCCGGAATGTAGTTACACTGAAAGACCAAATTGCATAAATGAAATAAATGAAGCATGTTATGAAAGATAGGATAAGGCTTTTATAAGATTATAAAAATAATAAATTAAATTTGCACTTGTATAATACTATAGTAGGTACTCGTTTTGTTAATCATAATTTAAAGGACATAATTGTCAATAAACTATTACTATTATCGTTATCGCTATCGTAACCGTAATTATAATCATAATCGTTATGGTTATCGTTATCGTCCTCGTCCTCGCCATCACTACCGCCATTACCGACACCACTATCACCATCACTATCAATATCACTATCACTATCATTATCACTATTACTACTACTATCACTACTACTATCGTTATCACTATCGCTATCACTATCACTGTCATTATCATTATCAATGGCATTTTCACTTTCATTTTCATTTTCATTGTCATTGTCATTGACATTGTCATTGTCATCCATTATCATTATTATTATCATTATTATCATCATCATTACGATATGCATCGAAGAGACACACTTTAGGCTAAATTATGTTTATAAAACATCATATTCTCTAAAATGAATCTGTTATAGAAATACATATAAAATTTGCTATTATTCGGAACATGTTCACAAAAATCCAACGAAAGTATTTATCGAAACAATATTATTATACCTTTTCGTAGCTGCCTGGTCTACATAAAATTTACATCAATTTATGAGTGTAAAGAATAACGTTAATGTATATCTCAGGAACGCTTGAATCTCAATTCTTATTAAAAAGCTATTTACACAAACTTTTTACTGTACAGGAACACCTTGTACGGAGAATTAGGGTTAATCCACACGATAATGTCGATCACGATTTGTTCTCGGTTCGATCTAGGTCTGGTAAAATATTATTAAGTAAGAAACGATGTTTGCCTTCATACTATCCGTAAAAATCGGTATAATGTAAACATGATTAGACTTTACCAGACCGACATCGAACCGAGAACGAACCGTGATCGACATTATAGTGTGTTTAGTATTAACGTCTAAAATATGGTTCCTTGCGGACATGTTGTCTTTTAACAACAACAAAACAACATTCGAAGACAAAACTGTAAATATTTTATGTATGTTTTATTTACATTAGTGAGATTTGGGCAAGGTAGTTGTCATTGGTATGATATTTAACAGTACCTTTGGACCAATTGTAGTAAGCACGCTACCACAACACTTTGAAGCCTTATACCCTTTATTTTTATTGTTTTCTCAGTGTAACAGTAGCTATCCACGACGATGGAGTTCTACTACCTTCCGGGCCGTCCCTAGAGGTCCACCCACCTTTCAGGGATACGCATTGTGTGTAAATGTACATCCGTGTTTGATAATTGTAACATGGAAATGAACAGCCCATTAATTTAGTTACTGCCTCACTTTACAACCTCCTTGCTCTTACTTAGATAATAAGGAAAATCAGCCTGTTCTTCTTGTGATTATTGATAATAAACCTGCTATATGGTGGCTTTATCTTTACCATCTTATGTAATCGTATCTGAAGGATAATGTACGAAATTGATAAGAAATGTTGGACCCACGCAATTCTCTTTTATTACATCTATCGTAGAGATTAGCTGTTAGAACAAACTTACGAGAATACACACTGTATAAGTTGTTCAACTATAGATTAGAATAAGGATACAATAGGATATATACATCGACCTCAACATAGAACAGTGTTATATTATGTAACTTACAGTTAGAAGTTAAATTTTATTAGACGTATCAATGATGTTTTGTTTATGATTAGACGAACCACAGACAATATAGCGAGCGATAAGCTGTATTGTATGTGGACAAACTATGTAGAACCTATCTAATTATATTGAGCTAGAGATAGTTATTACAAAATGACATGTCGTTAATATGCGATGAATGATAGCAAACTGCCATAGATGCACCACGTCATTATCCAGAACCTATCTCATATAGAGCTAGATCATTATGTAGGGTACACGTAGCAGAACAAATTTTAAAAGTAGTTAACGATGAGTACAAAGTAAATTAGTTAAATATCTCTAGTTTGAGACAATGTAGCATTACACAATATCAGTTTTAGAAGTTTCATAGACAACGTGTTCAGGATTTACAACTCCAAAATAATCCTACGAGAGCTCGATTTTGTTGACAAAATATCTACCAAACTTTTACTAAAATGGCTACCAAAATTTTTAGTGGCTAGTGAGGTGACGTGCCTTACTGGTAATACCTAGGCTATTTGCATACCCATTAAGTTAAGGCAATATCGTTATGGTCCAGCCAGTCAAGGCAAGATCGTTATAACCCGACAAGTGAAGGCAAGATGTCTATGACCCGGTCAGTCATTAAATGCAAAAACAAGAGTGTTTTAACCATTTAAGTCGCCTTGGTGCCATAATTTAATAATAACTTTTGATTTTAGATAGAGATCTTTTCCTTAAATAAATTGATACTTGATTTAAAAAAGTGTCTTCTTGTTAAGCAAATTTAACTTTATTCATGATTGGCGACTTTGAAAACCACCACCATTTTAAAATGTTTTCTCAAAGTATTTACAAATTGTTGCTTTTCATTATAAATTTACCTTATCCTCACTATTTCACCCTATTTTAGGGGATATTTTAGCATTTTACTAAAGAATATCCTAGTAAATCGGTTTTTGAGCTGCGGATTCAGCATCAAAAAATACAAAAGATCTATGTACTCGTGTCTCTGTACAAAACTTTTTTTTATGGGGCTGTGTAATTTTTTAAAGGTTATGTGATATAAGTAATTTATTCACGAATGTTTCTATGGAAGAAACTTCAAATGTCGTTATTAAAATTATGATAAAAATTGTGAAATTTATATAATTTCTTTCATCACGTCTTTGTAGAAGCTATGTTTATCTCAGGATTTTTTCACCTTTAATAATAAATTTTATAAACATCCCATGATAACTATGGGTCTGCCTTTATCTCATATATAGTAGGTTTATTTTCGAATAATTTAGAAAAATTGTAGATATTTAATACTAACAATATTTTTGGTAATAATTTGATCTAGATCTTTGATCTAGATATTGTAGGTAATGTTATAGCTTTGATCAAATATCCTTCTCCTAACATGACAATATTCTTACTAAATTAAATAGACTTCATCCTTTCATTTTTTACAGTTGAACCTGAACAAAATAATGAAATGAATTGCCTTGACCTTAAAATTAAGAAAAATATCGATTCATTTAAATTCTCCATATACAGAAAACTAACTGAAACAAATCACTAATTTCAAATTGTTCAAACCATTCTTCTCAGCATAAATTGTCAGCTATTCGATGTTACATTCACATATTGTTAAAGATACATATGATTCAAAACAATTTTAATAATGAGAATAGCATTTTGGTAATGGTAACGGTTTTTCTCCGAATTTTATCCATAAGACAATGAATGACATTTTAAATAATAAAAAAAAGGGATCTAGTTGATCATTCCCAGATTAATAATTTTACCTTTAGATCTCTACCTCATTTAAATAATATTTCTAATAGGTACTATATAAAAAATTTCAACTAAAAGTATTAATTTCAATTAAAGTCAACTCACCTTATATCTGAACTAAATCTATTAGATCCATTGGATAAGTTAATCTATATTTTATCTTGTAATGATTACCTAGCTACAAATGTTAGTAGGACTACTAGATTTTTTAAATACTCGAATTAAAGAAGAAGTAGATATGTAGATCCATTGCAGTTTAAAGATTTTCGAAACGTTAAGAACTGTTTGAAGTGATGTATTTTTTGTATTTGCTGTTTTTTTTCGGCGTAAACTATTTTGATAAATATAACCTTTGACTAATCCTTTTTGCGCAAGGGTTAATTTAATCAATGCTTTAACAATTCGCAAAATACCCAAAAAATAAAGAGAACAATGAAAATAACTGTGCCACACACAAATAACTTCAAACGATATAGTGAAGTATTTTTATATATGAACTCTTCAAAATACTAAAATATGGCTGATTAATTTTAATGTTTACATAAAAAAGTTGAAAATCTGAAACTATGGGTTCTAGAATCATAATATGCAGTATTTTGTAATTAGTGTTCTGAAAGCCATAAAAATATTACTTAGGCTCTTAATATGGACATAGTATGTAATAAATTAGTTTAATTTGATGGCCTTTGCAGGCGATTGCTATAAATTTGTAAATCAGGGAGCTTAATTTTATTATAAATTACAAAAGGATTTTTTATCTTCTGCAATCGAGACGTTTTTTGCTCAAGAGGCTTATGTGTTTACCAAGCTTGCACATTGTAAATTTACGTCTGTTACGATCTCGGTTCAAGGTTTTATTTAGTGAATATATTATATGATTTATTGTTCAATCAACTTTCATTTTTTTTAGTTGTTAAGTAAATATATATTGCAATTAAATATAACCGCACTGTTACCTGGAACATGCGAGGCACTAGCAGAATGCAATGCATTCTGATTTTTCAAATCAGTAATGTTATTACAATAAAAGTAATTATTTAAGTATTTGCGGATATTAAGCAAGGTTATGATTATATTTTAAGGAAAAATTACTATTAACAAATATGTACTAAACGGAGTAGTTTTGGCGATTGGCATTGACGCTTTTGAATAATATCACATTTACTCAACTGAGAAGATACTTGACGTAGATGAATTAGATTTGGATCGGTAACTTAACAAAATAAAAGGAATTTACAATATTTTTATGGTTGCCTAAAACTTTGGTACTTCTTTATGATTCCTTTTCTATTATAATTAGATATAATCAGAATAGATTATTTATCGACAAAACTTTTGCCACCTTTGTTTTAACATAGGTACAATAAAAATAAAAATGAAAACTTAATGTATAGTTGATGGGAAAAAGTTTTTATGCAATAAATTTTATTGACCTTACTATAAAATTACCAAAATAATAAATTGTTGGTTTCTGATAAAATTGGTTGCTATAAAATATCAAATTTACTAAAATATCTCTTGACTAGATAATAAAAAATATTAGGCATTTAAACTGTTGAAAGGGTGAATTAAAAATATGTTTAAATGCTATCAAAATGTTTTTTGATTTTTCTTTTAACGGTTTCCTTATTATTATTATTATTGTTTAAAGTTTAATAGATATACAGATATAAATTATAAATTAATTATAAAATAAAAATAACAAAAAATAAAAATAAAGTCTTATAATATTTAAATATTTTCTTAGAAAAAATGCGGTAATAAGTACACGGGAAATAGACATACAGCACCACAGCTTACCATAAGCAACTTGTATAAAAAGACTACATTGCCGGTGAGAAATGAAATATACGAAGCCTGTTAAAAAAATAACAGAACTTTTGAATTACGCGCTAACAGAGTTATTCAGTGATATGTGGTTGGCAGCGGTTGGCAGCATTGCTTTGCGCATAACCTCTTCTGTAACCAACTACATGTTCTTGAATTGTCGATATCTCATTTAGTTTTTGTGATATTGTTATTTGAGTCAAATGTGTTTAAGTGTTAGTGACGGTTTTTGAAATGTGCGATTTTCTGGAACAACGAAGCAACGTCTGAAAATGGCGTCCTTTCAGCACTGATTTCAATTTCGAAATTAAGACAAAATCGCAATCAATCTGATTTTTGGCACAAAACTGACTAATTGACAAAGCTGAATGTGCGGGCACTTTGTCATAAAATAATTAAGGATTGTTTATCTTTGAAATTCGGTTATAAAAGTGTTGCAATACATGAATAATGTACCGATTATCTACAGAAAGAGCTAGACTAGCTACTCTATTTGTGATATCTTTTTGAAGTTTCCGTTTTAATTTTGTTATTATTTTCAGGATTATGTTGTATTATGAAGTATGGGGTGGTTTTACTTCAAAGGTTATAATACAATTTTAATAGCGGTAATAATTTTTGTTATACTTTGTAATTGATAAAAATATTATTTTGTTTCAATAAACAAAGCTATAAACTTTTATGTTTATTTCGTTTTCACTGTCAAAAATTACATTTGAACTTGATAGTGCGGATTTGCCAAGCTTTTTAAATAATATATACGAGTATGTGGGACTAATTGTTTTAAATATCTACATCTAAAAGAATATATCGTTGTTCATCGTGAAACACCTCCGATGTGACGTTTAGACCGGTTTTTAGTTTATAAATGCAATTGGTTGGTTCAATTCGTTTTATCTTTTAATAAATCCTCATATTTACTAATTATAATCATTCTTTCATAAAACCATGTTTTTATAAATCTTCTATATGCAAAAGAATTAAATTCGTCTCCCATTGGCTAAAGAAATTTTAATTTGACAACACCTATACTATTTCAACTTGATATAACATAGGAAATTTGAAAACGAATATTATAAACCACATAACATATTTTTCATTGATTAGTATGATGTTGAACCACATACTATTTATTATTTAAATCAAAATACCAAAAAATGTTAGAAAAATGCTCCTATGCGTGCTTCTTATTTATGTAAGGGCGAAATGGGCGGTGACTATTAGACGCCTTCATTATTGTCATCTTTCTCTATCGCACGGATTTCTATGACTTACTTTATCGCTCTCACGTAACGGCCGATGAACCATGGGGACTTTCCGACCCTGTAGATAGATTATTATTAACACGTAACATGTAATATGTGTCAATATATCATATCATAGTACGACACAGCGAATACGTTGATCACATTCTGAATCACATATGAATGTATTTGTAAGAAGCGTATTACATCACTATGAATCTCGCCAATTTAAGATAAATTAAAAAAAGTGAATAATCTCTACAGTAAAATGGATTTACGAAATAAATAAAAAAATGTTAACTGTTTATTATTGGCAATGAATCTGTACAATGCTGAAGTCATTCTGTTAAGAGTATTGAGCGACTGCATGAATAAATATTTAGATCCATCGTATTTTCGCATCTACACGTATCCAATATATATATATTCTATATATTTAAAAAAATACTTTCTGATTTCTATCTGAGACCATTAGCAAAATTTATTATGTGATGTTTAAGCGTGTTTTGGGCTTCTGATAAGTCATCAAAATAACATTTAAGCTCATCTTTAAAATAGTATAATAGAACTTATTTGTTAATACGTCACATGTTAATAATGTAGCTCAACACCTATCAACACATCACAGCTAGAGAATTATCGGGAGAATTTCGGGATTAAGTTTTCCTGATCCCGGGATTTTCAGGATTGACATCATTTTAAAAAAGTTGCAAAATAGACTGCGTAAAGCGAAACGCTCAGTGCCAGTGCTCTCAACAGAATTGATTGCCTATTATTTTAATATAAAATACAAGAAGTTTTATTCCAAGCAAGTAGCACAAACTAACGCAGCGGTCTTGTAATGCTTGCGCGGAATAAAACTTCTTGAATTTTGAACTAAAATGATAGGCAAGTAATTTTCACTGGGTTACTTGATGATATACTTCATTTTTGTATTTTTGAATTTTGTCCAATAAGTAGTTTTAACACATGTAAAAAATATTTAACAAGAATGGCTGATGTACATACCTACCAACACTCTGCCGACTATCTGGGACTGCCAGATATATCCGTGTCATTGCTGTTTAAGTTTACTGCGCACTGTATTATTGGCATGTTCCATAGGCTGAAGATTGTAACAATTCATTTGCGATTGAAATTTTATTTTGTATAGAATCTTCTATATTTTATGTATCCGCTACCGTACAAGAACGCCATCTCCCATTTCGTTTAATGGTGGTAATATCGACCTATGCGTCGGCTAACAGAGCGGCGGAAGAACATCTAAAACAGTGCCCTGTATAAGTTTCCGAATGAGGCAAATTGAGATAAGTTGCTATTTTTTTTGACACATTCCTTATTTTGTTGACGTCAACCACTTCGTTAACACATTTTTCCCTGACATACTTCACAAAAAATCTTCGACTTGTAGTAACTCCGAACGTAAAGTACAATATTTGCGGTGTATGTTCATTTGGTCTGGACATGAAATCACAAAACATCTCGGAGTATGAGTTTTGGAATCGGGAATGCCAATAATAATAATTGAATCTTTGTCTTCTACATCATCGATCGCCATCTTTAGTAGCTCATTTCTTCTCAAAGTTCCTCAAACACCAATTATTAAAATGACCCGAAAGTTGTCCAAAATTATTTAAATTGATCGATTTATATTAATTTGAATTACCTTTTCTAGCAGAAATCTATTTTCATGTGCTTCTTGTAAAAATCTCTTAATTTTCTCTTTCGTTAGATCTCCGGACTTTTTCAGAAGGTATCCAACTGATTTGCTTTTCAAATAGGGTATTAGTTTTGGAAATTTCCTGATATTTAACTTTTTCAACATGGACTATACTGACCATAACGTCGAAGGTTTAGTTTTATTAATTTATTCGAAATATGCCAGTAATACCGCTTCGGACTTTTTGAATTTTCTTCGAACTACACCATGCTTTGAATCCGTTGTAGGCAATATCGTACTGTCTCGACGATTTTCTGGGGATTAATTGTGAAACAGCACTTTGTGCGGCTTCCAATAAAAAAAATGGTAAATGCTCGTTGTTGGGATTATGGGTAGAACTAAAATACTTTAACAATTAAAAGATATTGTTTATTCGCTTATCACATCTATTCTGTGTCAAATCAGATTTAAAACTAAATTTCTCTCTTAAGCTTAGTGCTACAATATACCTATGTATTATTGTTTATCAGCATTTTTTAATTTATGGGCAATAGCCCTTGCATTCAGCTGAGAAATATAAACACATTAAAACCAGGCATTAGTAAGTGTTATGGGGATATTTTTGAATATGTAACTTGAGTATCTTTCAACACTCGTCATAATTTTCCGAGCTCATTTTGAATTAAACACTCTTAGAATATCAATTACAATATATAATTCTGACACTACTTTTTCAAACAACTAATTTTTATTGTTTATTAGGTTGCTATCGTTCTGCTAGTCACCGCTCCTAAACCGTCTTGATTCAAATACGATTCAAACGATTTCAAATATAAATTAAATTGTATATAACAAAATTGTCTTCTTTTGTTACAGTTTTCGAAAAAATATTTTTTGCATCCAGAACGCGAAATGCTTTTGCGTTCTCGGATATTTTACTGCAAAATAACTTCCATTCTTGAACGCAAAAGTATCATTTCACGTTCCAAATATAAAAAGACCTATTTACCTACATCTCACTCACGTGTTAATAGTGTATCCTATAGATTTTAATTTTGTTAGGTACTTAATGCGAAGCAATATTGTTCAGAAGATGATAGCAATAAAAGAAAATTTTGTGAGAAAACTTTTCCTTCTTCTACTTTCATTTTTGTTGACGGTGATATTATTAACGAATGAAAATGGAATTACTTAGATAATCATTTCAGTACAATAAAATTGTTATAAGGCGATTAAAGCTTGTTGTATATTAAGACATATTTTTTAATAAATATCAATGCCCATGAGATTATTTCAACAAAAAGTACGAGAGGGAGTCGTCTCTGCGCTTGACTGGTGCTGACCCATATCGAACACATACATTTATTATTATAAAAATTAATGCAACGCTGTCGCGATTGCATAAGCTCCTTGTTCCGCCTGGCGTTCTGACGCAACCCGAACGGCGAAAGTTGCCACGGGGTCAATGTCAGAACTGCCGCTGCTGCTGGGAGCCGCAATCTAGAGAAATTAGCCATGCGTTTAAATGATTAATGGTATGGACGGATAGGATATTGGATTGACAACCGACAGTAAAGCAGCTGACCCTTGAAATGCTCTCCCACAAATAGTTAACAAGGTTCCCAGTTGAAAATATTGCATGCTGGTTGTATCAGCTGGAAGAAAAGTATATTAGGTACGATAAAATTAAAACAAATTTGCAAATGGTTTTAATTTAAAATTTTAATTTCAACAAAATTTTTGTATGTTTTGTCCTAATAATGACAAGTATGTATAAACTACGAACGACTCTCTAGAAAGTCAGCCTTATTTCAAACAGACAACGTCAGTTAGCACACTGATTATTGGTGGGTTGATAGTCAGCGTTTGTATTTCCTTTCACATGACTCGTTGATTTCTGTTGATATTGATAAAAAAGTTAAAGTAATATATGTATGTACTTAAGGCCCGGTACTTTGAGTTAAGGTACTAGGTTAAGCCTTGATTAACTAATCACATGATTAGACTGTACAATATACTGATTTATTTTATAATAGTATATTCACAGTCTAATCGCCTGATTAGTTAGTACCGGACTAAGAGTATTATACAAAAGTGTGTAATGTTACGTTTTTAATTTCGTTCTCAATTTTAAATTATTATGAATTTAAAAACTTATTGAAACTGAAACATATTCTTCCTGAAATGCCTCTAAAAATCTAAATCTCTAAGAAAACAAAGGTACACTGCTAGTCTATTTATAATAGATAATCGAGAATTATCAGATTTAATAATTAATGTTTACGTAATCGACTTACAGTATTATTTGCTATATATCTTCGTAATAAGCACAATTTAAATTATATTGGAGGTTTTTTTCGGGCTATTAAAGCCCCGTTAGTATGACTATATGATCAGGAAGACTGCACCGTTTTTATATTAATTGCCGGTTTTATGTTGTATTAGTAAGTTGTTATGAGTAAGAGTTTATTTAAATGAACTTTGGTTTCTTCTATAATCTAGATCAGCGGTGTTCAAACTTTCACGACTTGCGGAACCCGGCCAACATTTCGATTTTTTTGAGCAACCCCCACACGTAAAAATATTTCCGAAACACATTTTTTATTGATTACACAGCCACACACAAAAAAAGTTGTCTGTACTTTTCATGCGACATATTATTCGTAGTATTTTTGCCTCCTTATCACGAATCCGGTGTCAGAATTGAGCTGTCACAGGAATTTCCTAACCTCGAAAAACAGGTCAAAAATTGCAAAAATTATTTTTTTTTTAAAAAAGTACTTTTTCGTGAATTTTTGCTATTTTTGACCTGTTTTTTGATGTTAGGAAATTCCTATGATGTGATTTTGACAGCGGATGCCTGATCAGGAAGCAAAAATACTACGGATAACATATGCCGCATGAAAAGTACAGACAACTTTTTTTTGTGTGGCTGTGTTTTCTGATATTTATATATAAATACTAGTTTTAAGTAAATGTATAAATTTTCTTGAATTTTTAGTATCGACTATAGATACTGTTAATTTCAAAATTTTGAATTTTTGACTGAGTCGCGAGTGGGGAATCCCAGTTTGAATACCGCTGACCTAGATCATCTATGTCAAAGTGACTCCCATTTGCTTGCATTTAACTCCTTCTATACAGGGTGTCCGCAAATTTCACTGAGAGTGTTTGACGGCATATTCATGACGATAAATAAACACGATCTACGAAAAAAAAGTTAAATAAAAAATTTTAGATTTTTGAGTTACAAGCTTTCAAAGTTGTCAAGAATAAAATTAATTTAATTAATAACTTCATAACCCCTTTACTGATCGCGTTAAAATATACTGGGTGATAGTTTTCTCTGGTTACCTCTTCCTTTTAGCGGTCAAAACTTTTATAGTAGTCGTATTTTTTTAAAACGGGCAACGAGCAACATTGGAAAGGTCGTTTTATTTAAAAAATATATTGTCTCTTGAGAAAATCGCCTACAGAAAGCCATTATTGAGAAAAATGGCATTATTTGCAGTTCTGTATGTTTCGGTTTGTGTAGCAGTGTCACGGATTTAAAACTTTGAGTTCAAACAGACAAAACAAACAAAATTATCAACATGCTTTTTAAAGGTAACAGAACTTCGGTTTATGGGTCATCTTCGGCCGAAGCCGATGCCGAAGCCGAAGATATTTTTATTAACTTGAAAATTTTAATTAATAACAAAAATATGATAAGATGACATAAAAGTAGGTCAAAAATAAATGCATAATGTTTTGGAAATACAGGGTGTCCCGAAATGAATGCAACAAAATTTGGTCATAGATTCTTAAGACAAATTAAGACAAGGGGACCCGTATTTTTTGTTTTTGCCAAGTGGCCCCCTCTTTCGGAGTTGCAGCCCCTTGAATTCCGCCCCTAAGAATAGTCTTTTTATATCTCAGAACTCTGTTGTACAAGATTCACTAAATTTGGTACACAGGGGTTTTATGACATGTGGAATCTGATAGTGCTACGCTTTTTGGCGGGGACCCTCTTAAGACACTTTTTCCTGGGCCCTCTTGTCTTTGGAACCAAAAAAATTTGGTCGCATATTTGAATTTCTTAAAAATTATTAGTTCTCTAGAAATCCATTGAATTTAGAAACTTTTTTGTTTCTTGATTTTTTTTAGTAAAACGCAATGTTTTTGAGAAAAATGACGAATCACGATATGCATTCGATCATATTTTGACATTTTCCTCGAAAACATTGCGTTTTACGAAAAAAGTATCAAGAGACAAAAAATTTCTAAATTTAATGGCGTTCTAGCGGACTAATAATTTAATTTTTTAAGAAATTTAAATATGCGAACATTTTTTCGGTTCCAAAGAGGGTCCACGAAAAAGTGTCTTAAGGGGGTTCCCCTCCAAAAAGCGTAGCACTATCAGATTCCACATGTCATAAAACCCCTGTGTACCAAATTTAGTTATTCTCATACAACAGGGTTCCGAGATATAAAAAAAGACTATTCTTAGGGGCGGATTTCGGGGAGCTGTAACTTCGAAAGAAGGGGGGCCACTTGGCAAAAATAAACAGTACGGGTCCCCTAAATTTGACTTAAGAATCTGCGACCAAATTTTGTTGCATTAATTTCGGGACACCCTGTATAGGGTGTTAATTAAGTATGTACAATAAATTCAACAGACGATTATTTGAATGATTTTAATAAAAAAAGTTCATATAAACATTGGTCCGCAGATGCTTCGTTTTCAAGATACAGGATGTTAATCTTTTATAAAAAAATGTTATTTCGTAAATATTTTAAACACCCTTTACCCAATTTTGTTGTAATTTGGCAGAGCTATTTGTAGTGTTAAGGGGCAAATTTAACCCTAATTTGATTAGATTTGTTAAGTCCAGCGGCGTCCCGAACGGTATCTTCGGTTTCGGCGAAAAGTTTGGCTTAATTTTGACCGAAGCCGATTTTTAGCCGAAGGTTTAAATAATGGCCGAATGTGGCCGAAGCCGATGCCGAATCCGATTAATCGGTCGGTCTCTACGTTAAAGCATTGTTATTTTTCTTGTAATCGAAGTGAATAAGAACTTTTTTCTTAGTGACAGACAAAATATTATATTTGTTTATGTTTAGAGGGAGCTTATTCAGGCGACACCATTCATTAATTTTATTAATATTACTTTGAAGTACAATCACAACAGTTGTTCGAAACGCAATGAGTAAACATCAAGATCGCTAGTGATAAAAATAAATAGTATAAATGAAATAAATAACGGTAGTTCAAATATTGACCCTTCAGACACCAGATGGATAATAAGTTAAAAGATTTTTTTTCATAGAAGAATATCGTGGTCGAACCTGTAAACTGCCTTGGGAAAAGCTGTGTATATCACGTCGACCTAATTATCATTATCAGTTGATTCAGAAATAAACTGTGTACTGTAAATAAATTTTGTAACTATTGGTCAATTTTTAACAATACCATGCAAATATAAAAATCGTTTGCAAAATTGCAAATACTTGTAATAGGGCAAAAATTTTCAACAAAATGTTTATCCGTCTTTTTAAAAACAGGACCTGATTCAAATACATATTAAAAATAAGAGTAAGAGGGCGAACAAAAGCATACACACAGAGTTTCTAATAATAAATGCAGGTACATCATCAGATCCTTTAGTATGATGATCCATACCTTAATTGTTTGTTCGTGTGATCTACGATGCACTATAGACATTACACTTTTTTCTTAACGAGTGAGTTTTTATGATTTAGATAGTTTGTGTTTTTAACTGAACCCTGTATATTATTACACAATGTTTGTCAGATCTGGTACCCTAGTGTCTTAATATCACTGTCTGTTTGCACTAACTAAAACCACTTGAGTTTAATAGTGCACGGCCACTTTAGAGTGCGGGTACGGTAAGCTTTAGGAGTTTTTGTGTGAATGGTAGCGTGAATTTATGAGCGCTGTGTTAAGTTTGATAATTTTTTGAGAGAATGATAACTCAGATATGGCTTTAAAAAGTTTGTGGGTTTTATTTATTGTTTAAAAATAACAATGTATAAATATGTAAGTTGCTTATACAATGCAAATAAAATTTGATGCAAGTGTTACTGAATATGCAAATAAGAAAGTTCAAGTAACACACTCCGGCCAGGTCACCGTTTCTGGTTATAGAAATGCTGAAAACCAGACTTGACGACGTTCGAACACTACCTAGGTAGAATCCACTGGGTAGTTTGGTGCATGGTCCGGATTAGTTCCAGGAAATTCGAGTCTTGAAATACTGCGTTTCGATGTTTGCGGATGCCTCCTGGGGGTTGAAGGGTTGAAAATAATTTTAAGTTTTGCGATGATTTCATTTTTGCCATTTTTTGGAAAGGTCGGTGAAAATTTTGGCGCTCGGTGAGCCTGCCAGCGTCCTTGGTGTTCAGGAGATCAGGCATGCATCGTCGTCATTGTCTGGGGGAATAAGGGACTTTTTGCGGCAATCTTCTCATCCGGGTGGCTTGGCGGGTAAATTTTGAATAGATGCGTGAAATTCGTACATTCTTATATTTTTGTTATTATAATTTCACTGTTGACAGATAAAATACATGTTTTAACAAAGTTTATTAATAGTATTTGCACAGTACCTAATAATAAAGCGCATGTAAGCAGTGAATCACTCTTTATTAGGTCAAAGTAATTAATAAATAATTGGTGAAGCCCAATAAGTGTTTTCATCGCCTACATTTTCATCGTACAGGCATCGTGACAATATGAATTGCAATAACCTTTTTCGCTGTAATAACTGTATTGCAATTAGTCACTGAACAGGATATAGGAGGACGTATTAAAATCATAATTGTAACAAATGCGATTAAAGCTTATACCTACATTAATTTTAAAACTTACGCCCGCAGCTTCTATTGTTACAGTGAAGCATGGTATTAAAAGTGAATTTCGAAATAAAAGGGACCTCTGCATGGATCGGGTTCAATGCATCATATTGTAATTATGATCCTGTGATCTTTCGTAATCCGGAATTAATATTCGATGCAAATCTCTTGGAGATTAAATTAATGTATTATATAGGGCGGTATTTGATTTGTCTATCACATGTAAAGTGATTTGTTTCGCGTCAAATATAATACGGTTGTATAGGTAATCCCCTTTTGTTAATTTTAATGTTATCGCAAATATTAAAATGTCAGAAATCACAATAATCTTAGGTCACTAGCACAAAATTTGTATTACTTAGATAAAAATTTGTTACAAAATAGCAATATAAATTGTAAAAAATAATATTACAAGTGAGTATATGTATGTATAAAAATATTGTTTCTACATTTTCTTAATTTATTGGCATTACTTGGTATATTTATTGACATATTAGCAAATATTACAAACAAAAATTCTGTTGAACTGGGTCTGTAAAATATGCTGTATGAGTTAACCTACATATACCGAGAGAACAGTTTCCTTGTAATCAATAAATTTAATTTATCGTAAACAAATGGTGATTTTGGATATGATTTAACATATATAATTTTCTTAGTAATATATTCGAAAACGATAAACAAATTCCAATGTGAGGGGGACAAAATTTAAGTTAACATATATTTATTACAGTGAGCAATATTTCTTTAAATAAAATGTATAAATATAAATTGAATGTTTCAGATAAATATGCTGATTTGTATTAGGGGGCAACGCCACACTAGAATTTTGAAAAAAATCGATTTATGTTATGGCTTACCATTATATGGTGGCCTAGTTACTTGGCCGCCGAGAAGTCCTGAGTTGATCATCATGAACTTTTTCTTTTATAGTTATGTTAAGGATCAGCTATGTACAAGGCAATACGACAAAGGAAGAATTGAAAATAAATATTTCAAGATTGATAAATTCAATACCTCCTAACATGATCCAATTTGCTACTCAGAGCAACTATGAATGAGTGCAGAAATGCATAAATATTAATGGTATGCACTTCGAACATTTGTAATAAAATTTAAATTTACTATTTTATTGCTTTGCTCTTGTTATTGTTATGTAAATAAAGGTTACTGTGTTAAAAAGTATTATTATAACAAATATTAAATTGATTTATAGAAAAAAATCAAATGTTTCACGTGGCTACATGACTTTTTTTATTAAAATTATAATTATATTCAATATCTTGGTTATTTATTTATGAAAACCCCATAAATTATACATCGTTGTAAAGAGAATTTCCCCTTTCTTCTAATGAGGCAGAAATTCAATATGATGTCCATAAGAAAAACAAAAGTTAACTACCGCTCAATACACATTTTTAGAGATACGCGCTAATACTTACTGGCAGTAAAAATCGATTCCTCACATCATTTAATATCACACTACACACTTTTGTCCTAAAATTTTGAAAAACAAGTGAAATACGACTAAAAAAAGAAAAATCGGTTTTCCTCGAATATCTTCCGAACAATTCGGAGTTTTCTAAATTTACAAACGAATCCGTTATCGCTATAAAATTCTGCTGCACATTTTTGCCCATTAACCATTCCTGTATCTCTTAAAATAAGAAAAATACTTGTATAGGACAATTAAAAAGTTGTAACCTTATATATAGTTACAACTAAATTACCTTAGTGCCAAATACTTAGAAAAATATAACAAACAAAAAATACCCAGTTTCTTGTATCATGCAAGAACATAAAACCTTCAGTGACTATAGGAGATTTCAGTCTTCGATGGTGCATCGCAATGTAATAATTTTATTTATATCGGAACGGGAAATACTAGAGCCTTGCGCCAATGAGTATACCACCACATATATTTCTAGCGTATCAATCATTTCATGATTGGAAATACAGACGAATATGCAATCATAGATGCAAATATATCAATGCCACATATTCATATCGTGAATATTGCGCATTTTTGGCAAACATGCAACGATATTTTGCTTGTACAAAAATCAGTGTTACTATTAACTCCATTACAATTTTATTTAGAAAAAAATGACTACAATTTTAGACATTTTTCTCGCGATTTCAACAATAGTTTTCCTTAAACAACATACATTTTTACTTGTTAAAGATGTTATTGCTTCTAGGCGTTGTCCAACATATTACCTACGTTTATGTCACGTCCTTTTGACCATATTCCCTTTATTGTTAGATTGTATCCTATCAAATCTTATCTCCCTGCAATCTTGAAAAAAATGTGTATCCAAATATCTAAAAATGTACAGGGTGCTCTATTTAAACTCACAACAGAAAATCTAAAACATTCATCTCACCATTATTTCCAAGTATGGAAGTAAAAGATATAAAAAGTTGTAGAATTTTATCCGAATATCTCTCCACATTATTTTCATTTTCCATGTTGGTCATCCATTTAGTCTTTGTAATCGAAGTCGATTGTACACGAAAAACATGATTTTCCTATTACAAACTGATGTTATAAACATACGTTAAAAACTCAATTGTACTGGCCTAATGACATTATTTGACTATTATTTCCTCACATTTACAGTTGAAGCTCACTCTGTTGCTGTATTAGACTGAAATCCCTTATAGTGGTAGAGCAGCGTACTAGTGTACTCCGCCTAAGGTTTAAAAAAATTGATTTATCAGTTTCAGAATCTGTCCAAAGGTAAATATTGTTTAACCAACCACTATATAACAAAATCAGTTTAGCTTCACTTGTTCTACCTGCTTCCGAAGTTATCAAAATAAAATCTATAAGTTAATGCATAAATGCTAAAGAGTTCCACATTGATTTATTCTGCAATTTAAAATTGTCACTACGTTGCATAAGAACTATCGAATATTGCTATGTAAAGCTATATATCTCTATTAAATTTCGCATTAGGGTGTAAAATTTCGCTGTCTATTCTTTATCGACAAGCGTACGTTTGTCGATTCCTCGCGATGCGATTTGGATGGCTAAAAACTGCACATAGTTTCCATTATAAATGACAAATGGCAATACATTCCCAGGCTTTTAGTCCGGATCCGACAGAAAAACACCGGAGAGAAAGATGGCATGTGCTTCCTTAATGCTCTCGAATCAATTCAAGTACTAATATGAAACTTCTCTTGAGGTATTTAAGGATATTCGTATCATGTAAAAATAAAAAATTAGGCATATTTGTTGTTACTTTTATTTGGGAATAGCCTGTATAAGTTTTTTCTGCTACTAAGGATTTGCCATTTGCCATTTGAAGAATATTTACTTGAAAGCGAGGTTTCTAAAAGAATACTAGAATAATGATAAATTAACTCCCGTATAAAAATGTATACAGGGTGATTAATTTACAATGGGAAAATCGAAAGCTGAAAATACTATACGTGAAATGGTGACTATTGGCGCAAACATGCCTTATCCAAAAGTTGATAGTGTCGGAAATTCAGGGTGTTGAAAGTTAAAATTTTAATTCGTTTTTTTGCGATTATTCTGAAAATATTAGGAACTTAATATGAAAATATTAGGAACTTGAGAAAATTTGTGAAACTATATTTTTTAGGCGACGAATAAGATGCGTGTTGTAATTTCAGCATTGCTCATAGAAGGCGCCACTTACGACTAATTTTAACGAAAATTTAATTAATAACTTTTTACTCTGTATGTCTAATATGAAACTTGATTCAAAACCTGAAAGAGTTATCATTTTTCCATTAATTATGTACTCTTCTTTTATTTCGGTATCTCGCTCCGTTTATTAACAATAAAACAAATAAAATACGTAATTATGATTTAAAGTAATTGTTCGAAGAATCCACCATTGACACTGATACACTTTATACGTTTTCTGAGAGATCTTCGAGTTTGAAACAACATATTCGGATTGCGTCTGACTTCGTTGGCAGCGATTTGTAATCTTTGCCACAACTCTTCACACGAGCCAATAGATTCTTTGTAAACTATATCTTTCATTCGAGATCAAATAGAAAAATGAAGAGGTTTGAAGTCCGGACTTCTGGGTGGCCAAGCAAAAATGCTTACATGGCCAATCCAGCGGTTTGGAAAAACTGCATCTAAATATGCACGCACTGGCCGAGAAAAATGCGGTTTAGCTCCGTCGTGCATGAAGCACATGTCTCTTCTTAAATAAAGTGGAACTTCTTCAAGCCGTGGAAGCATATAATAGTAACGTTTTTGTCACTTTGACAGCGATAAAAACTCCTGTTCCTCTAAACTAAACTATACTTAGTTGGCGCACGTCAGTTTAAAATGATTCCCGTCATTACAATTATTAAGTATTGTTGAAAGTGTGAGTATAAAATATACAGAATATGAGACATTTTGGAAAAACTTCGACTGAACAAATTAGAAAAACCATAGAAAAATCAATTCCACAATCCGTAAAAAACACTAATCATCTATATGGAGACAATTTATAGTTTTGATTAATTCGAAATTATGAACTGTCAGAAATAACACCATTAGAAAATACAGGGTGTCCCGAAATTAGAGGGCAATATTTCTACAGGGTGTTTTATTATTTTTTCTTTATATAAACGTGGGTCCAAAAATTCTTCCTAAGGAGGTTATACTTAAAAAGGCCACTTTGATTATGGTTTTTTCTAAATAACTCCGAAACCAGTTGAGATACATTTATAAAATTTGGTAACTAGCTTAACTCTCACGTGTTCAGTCCGCTATTAAAACGAAAATTACAAATTTTCATCACATACGTTCGAATACTGGGGGGGAGGGGGATAAAATGTGCCATAACTTTTTTATGCGTTGACTTTTTTGATTTTTGAAAAGTATGAAATTTCAGAATTTTTTAGTAAAAAAAAGCTACACGTGGTTCATATTGGTAGAATGTTCCATTTTTGTGTAAAATCAGTTTAAAAATAATGCTACATGTGTTATTCACCGAAAATCGAAATTTTCAATATTTTATATCGTCGGAGGTTTTGAATAACAAAAATGTGTTTGGCGTCATTTGCATTGACAGTTCGGTTATTTACTCTTTGCGAATTGTTATCAGTCGAAAATGCAATATTTTACGAATGTAGCTAGTAGCTATTCATAATACCCATTTCCGGTCAGACGAAAATCTACGGGTAATACGGCGCACATATTTTGAAAATAGATTTGCAATAAATGTCTGGACAGGAATTTTAGGGGAATAGCTACTTGGACCAATTCAGTTTCAAGTTTGTCTGAATGCAGAAGGATACTTAAACTTGCAAAATAATATGATATGATATAAGAGACCTATTGGATGATACACCGTTAAACGTACGCTTAACTATCAACAAAAAGGGGCATCACCTCACTTTACCCATAATGTCATAAATCGGTTAAACGATCATTTTCCTGGCAGGTGGATAGGTAGAGGTGGTCCCATTCCATGGCCACCTCGGTCTCTAAATCCTCTACATTACTTTCTGTGGGGTAGGATGAAGGCTGTCGTTTACGCTACAGAAATAAATTCTTTGGAAGAATTACAACAGAGGATTCATTTATTTGGCTGACGCCAAACGCATTTTTGTTATTCAAAACCTGCGACGATAAAAAATATTGACAATTTCGATTCCCGGTGATTAACACATGTAACATTATTGTTAAACGGATTTTACACAAAAATCGAAGATTCTACCAATATGAACCAAGAGTACCCTTTTTTACTGAAAAAAGTTCATACTTTTCTATCAAAAGTTAAAAAAGTCAACGCATAAAAAAGTTATGGTAAATTTTATCCCTCCTCCTTTCCAGTGTTAGAACGTATGTGATTTGTAAATTTCGGTTTAGTAGCGGACTGAGCACGTAAGAGTTAAACTAGTTACCAAATTTTATAAATTTATGTTAACTGGTTTCGGAGTTACCTATTTACAAAAAACTATCATAAGAATGGTCCATTTAAGTGGCTATACCTTCCTTAGAAAGAATGAATTTTTGGACACACGTTTATATAAAGAAAAAGTAATCATTTTCGACATAGAACACCCTATAAAAATATTGCCCCCTAATTTCGGGACACCCTGTATAGCGGATATGTTAAAGGATTGGGCATATAATATGAAAAAGAAAATTGAGGAAGGTTACAAAAATATGCAGCATTTAACTGCAAAGATGATTCAAGAAAAATGTTTCATTGAATAAACTTAACATTAAATTTGATCCTTTAACCGACATAACTTTTAAAGAAGCTCGTGATGCAAGAAACAGTAATAGAAATGAATTACAAGCGATTACAGAGAAAAGAAAGATATGTTCTGTAGCAATACAATACAAGGAAAATATACCTACTAAGAATGGCAAAATTGTGGAATAAATAACCAGAGGGATTACAAAAAAGATTCTTTCATAGCTTCTTATGACTTTGAAAGGAAGGACAGGCTACAAACTGTAAAATTTACCATTTTAAAAGTGAAAAAAATCAAGATGGAATCCTAACAGGAAGAATCGAATACAATTCAATATATTCAAAGACAGCACAAAGCGGATCGTAAAAACTAACAGACAGCAAATGGATAACAAGAATTAAAAACGATAAGTAGTATTGTGTTCCGTTACAATGTTAAAATTACTCTTAGAGAAGAGAAACGAAAACATAACATCTGATCGACTTTTTTTAACTCCAAATCCCTTTTGAACAAACACAAATTCTCAAGGTTGGCATAAAAATGTTCCACTAGGTATTAATACTATATCTATGTGGACAAAAGAATCTGCTGCTAAAATTGGACTGGATATCACAAATAATAAAATTAGCAACCATTCAAACCGTGCCAGTTCAGTTTCTCACTTAGCCAAAGAAGGGATAAAGATAACCGGACACTCATCGTCATCGTCCCTGCCTTCAAATTGACGCTGAACATCTCTTAAGAAACTCTTATTACAATCTTACTTACTTCCAATCTCAGATAGAATAAGTCAAAAGGAATATTCAACATGTACGAAAACTAGACAAGAAAATATTAAAATCAGTACACCAAATCAAACAATTTATAATAACTGTGTATTTAATAACTGTTGCTTCAAATAACTCGGATAAATAAAGATATTATTTGTTATTCGTTCACATAGAATAAATAAAGATATTTATTTTTGTTGCTCGTTCACATATTTGATCGTTAATTTATCTTGCCAAAAACCACGCGAACTTTTCATCTTTTCTTAACTCAAAATTTTGTCAATCAGTAATTCTGCTCGAAAAACTGGCATTTGACAAAATCGCTCAATAACCTTCAGTCTCGTGATTTTTTCATGTCAGTTTTTCTCGTAAAATTACTGATTGGCAAAATTATTTCGTTAAAAAAAGAAAAGCTCTTGTGATTTTACTGTTGATAAAATAATTTCAAAGTTGCCGTACTTATGATTTGTTTGGAACATTCAGTATATTGCGGCTTTATGATCTTATTGTAACTGTACGCATTGCCCGAACTTTATTACATTACCATAGCGATTAGAATACAATTAGAAATTGTTCTCAAATAGTCACATTTTTGGTTCGGTTAGACGGAAACCCATTCTTGTTCCCCCTAATTTACATGTTTATTAGTTCGAATAGTAATTCAATTGGAAGTGTTAAAATACGTTTTATTACACCAACAAACCATATAATTTTTTATCTCTTCATAGCGGATCCTCTGATAAAAATCTGAAAAAAACTGGAATAGAAATAGACACATATACACTCAGATAAAAGTTTTATTGATATCAACTAAGTAATTAACTAAATTCAACCTGCCTTAATCAATATAAAACATAAGTTAGTTATAAATGTATAAAACAGAAAATAAATGTATATGTACTAAAGACTGTAAAAGAAAAAAAAACAATATTCTTAGCTAACTGAAATTGAATATCTATTGAATTTTATTGACTAAAAGTAATTTTACGCAGATATAGAGTGTTCCGTTCCATAAAGTTGAGAGAACTGTTACCCACAAACATATTTCTGGGGTCAAAATAATACAATCTGTGTACGTTCACAAAATATGATTTTATGTATTTAATTTTGTAACGGTTTTTTCTTAGATATTTTCTCAATTGGTAGGTATACATTTATTTACTAAAATATACAATATTTCGTGAATTTATTTAACAAATAGTATAAAGTAGGTATAAATGTGTTAATTTTCAGAAGTCTGTATAAAAAACTAAGTAGACACCAGACATATACTGGTTTCAGAATTATTAGTCAGTATGTCATAAGTGAGAAAACCGACAAATGATCTAGCTATTTTTTTTTGTCAACTACTAGAGTCAGTAACGTCAGACAGCAAAATGTTCCGATACGTTAACATCATTAGAGTTAGAAATTAGTAGGTCAACCCGTATTCTTTGGACTTTTCTTATGCCACTTTTCATTTGGAAGCCCCATTTTCAAAATACAGGCTGTCAAAATTAAAATTTAAAAAATGATTTTTATTTATAATTCCGGAGATCGTAGAGATATTTATTTTAATTATTAATATTTATTTCATTTTGCACATATTTTGATCTTATGTCGGCACACTTTTTGTGTAATTTTAGTTTAAAATATCAAAGCGCGAACGGAGGGAAGGTGGTTTGCAGTACCTATGGACCCCCTATTTTTATTGAGCACCTACGCCTAGACTATTCCAATTATTTTTTTTAGATAAAAAAAATTAATAAATTCGAAATAGACACTTACTTTATGGGGATAATAAGGTGCTTTCGAAATGAATCCAGAACAAGTCTTTATGTTACGTATTTTGTGAATTAAGAAGATATTTTTGATAAATTGTACAATTTCCACATACGTCTAGACAAATTTGTATAGAGATTTTGGCAATAAAATTTAAAATACAAAGTAAATCTTTGCGAATTAAAGATCTCTTTAAATATTATTAAGATACTGTATTTTTTAATATTTTTCTCGATGTGTCGTGATTTTCACACTTTCTTGATAACTCCGTTTGTAATTAATTAACTAATATGTAACACTGTAAGAAAAATTGCAGGGTTATGCAAAATGACCTATCATAAACATTATGTTGTTTCGCGGTCTGATTCCTCTGCGCTCTGCATTGAAACACAAATAAATTCACTCTTGCGTCACTGACACACTTTTGCGTATCGACGGGCGGTTAAAAAAAATATTTGTTCGGCCCATATTCACAAGGGTGTCCTGTCGTCTTTTTATTTCGACGCCCTGTTTGCAAAATAACCTTCCCGGCCGCTCACTTTGGTCACACGTGATAAGCTGTTCATAATAAGTTTAACAGAGCACGGTAAATTATCGAATGTTGGGCTAAGGAACGGACAGAAAAATCGTATACCAGTTGTAGAAATGGATTGAATAATTATGTTACAAATCGCCGTCACAAGGAAAACAATGTGACAATTATACAGAGTAACTACGTAAGACGGATTCTTTCACAGATGTGGTAATATAAAAAAAAATTCAGATAAAAGTTGCTCCAAACAAATTTATTCACAAATAAATATCCTTTATTGCGTTGAATTTAATATAATAGTTTACGCGTACCATTTTGATATTATTTATTTCCTTTGATGATACACCATTGGAAATATGAAATACCTACCAACGAGACTAAACATGATAATACACTGTAAAAAAATTGGTGTGAGTAAAAAGCAATAAAGGTACGGAGTGAATCCATTGAGTTAAATTGTTGTGTACATTTTCACTCAATATAGAGCATTTTGATAATTTTACTAATTTGTAAATATATGGACTAAAACTGAATGCTTTCACTCAAATATAGGAACCCGTTAAAAAAATTCTCCAGATAAACCCGTATTTGGTACATTTGTACCTAAATCAGAGTAAATGTCCTCATTATTGAGTGACCCCACCCCATTCTATGGTTGTCGTGCGTTGTCTTTGTTTATTGCCATCGTCCCCATTAGGTCATCCATTTCGTGGAGTGGTGTATGGCGTGTAGGGCTGGACAAGTATCCGTTTATCCGGTTATTTTGTTGACAATTGTGTTTAAATGCAGTGGTTTGTTTACAAGAATTAAACACAATAATATATTGAGTCTCGATTAATATTATGTATGTATTATTATGGTTTTGGTTAAATAAAACGGATAGTTAGAGTGTTACCTATACTTACTTACGTTCCTGTAACGTACAATATAGGTTATGGCAATCTATTCGTCCGATCAGTTAACCAATTCTTTTAATCGAGACCTAACATATTGTCTTTAAAATAGATCTGTGTAGAAACTACTGTGGCAGCTTCTATTTCTACTTCTACTTCTAGTAGTTGGTCCTAATAAGTCCCATAGCACTGCGGCCTGATTAGGCCTATTGTGCGTCCCCCTACTAGTCCTATTCAGCAAGTAGATTTGTCCTTTTTACAAAGTCCAAAAGCTTCCTTGCTGGTCTCCCAAGGAGCGCTATTCTGCTACGTGCAAATCCTCGGCAGACCGGACTGTCTACAAGCTTTAGCTTATGTAGATGTTTTCTAAAGTGGCAGTGTCCCGTTATGAGTCCCGTCACTCTCCTGAGCCGGATTCTGTTCTGCTCAGTAAATCATTCGCGCTTTCCTTCGCAGGATGCTCCATGAGCTCCTTAGGATGTCTATGTCCTGGCCTTGAAGTCCAGTATTTCCTATGTTCTGTCTCTGTCCATTTGCCCATAGCCCGCCTGACCACACTGGGAGATGTGCCACAGAAGGGCTCCGGGCCAATGAACTCAGTTTCGGATCCCTTCCTAGCAAGTTCATCCGCTGTCTCATTTCCACAAATGCATTTATGCCCTGGCACCCAACACAGTCTAACTGCATTGTTGGTGGCCAGTTCAGACAGCATTTGTAAACAATCCCACACCAGTTTTGAACTTATCTTGTGTGCGCCCAAAGCTTTAATTGCAGCTTGACTATCAGATAATATATATATGAGTTTACGTTTATAACCTCAGTTTCACTCCTGGATATTTTACTTCCCTGGAAAGCCTAATGCTCCTCTCCCCTATTATAGGTTTAGAGAGTCCAATTAAATTCCTTCTCCTGGTGAAGGGTACTACGACCGTTTTGTCAGGGTTTACTGATAGTGCCTGCCCCTTACACCAGTCATCTATCCATTTCAAAGCCTATTTCATGAGTTCTGAAATGATAATATTATGTTTCCCGACTATGAGAACGACCAAGTCGTCCGCATAGCCTTGTGTATAAAATCCCTTTCGGTTAAGGCCCTCCAGTGCGCCGTCCACCACTAATCCCCATAACAAGGGAGACAGTACGCCTCCCTGGGGGCAGCCCCGGCCTAACTTACTTAAAGGGTAGCTGTTACTGTCCGGTTTCTCAACATGGTATCTATCCAACGACATAAAGTGTCATCAAGGCCTCTGTTGCGAACTGCCGAATTAATAGATTCGAAAGGTGTATTATCAAATACCCCTTCAATATCTAAAAAAGCTGCCAAAGCTAGATCTTTGTCCTCCATCGCCCTCCCTATCCTAGAGACTATGCTATGAAGGGCTGTGTCGACTGATCTGCCTGTCTGATAGGCGTATTGGTACCTGTGTAGAGGATTTGCCCTCAACACCCCGTCCCTTATATGCCTATCAACTATTCTCTTCAACGTTTTCAGGAGGAAAGATGTTAAACTTATCGGGCGATATGCCTTTGCCGGGCATACGATGGACGCCCTGTTTTAGAAATAAACGCCACGTTCGTCGATCTCCATGCCAGCGGTATATAACCAAGTGCAGAGCAGACGAGAGCTAGACAGTCCACCCCCTGCTGTAACAGTACAGGTAGGATTCCATCGGCTCCTGGTAATTTAAATGGGTCAAAAGAACTTATTGCCCATCTTATTCGTGACTGACTCACCACCGTCTTGGCAACCTCCCAGTTCTGTCGAGACCCGGTCGTTACCCTCTGCTGGTGATTCCAGTCATATTCATCTCCATGATTTAATAACCTGGAGCCTGGAAAGTGAGTATTTAGAAGTAATTCCAATGTCTCCCTTCCAGTTTTGGTATATTCCCCACTCGGTGCTTTGAGAGACCCGAGTTTCGTATGTCCATTCTTAGAGAGAAGTCTTTGGAGTTTAGCACACTGTGGGACACTATCAATATCCTCCCAGAACTTCCTCCACGAGTCTCTCTTCGCTTTCCTAATTTCTTTATTATACTCAGTGAGGGTTGCTCTATAAACCTCCCACTCTCCTGTCCGCTTTGCTCTATTGAATAGTTTCCTTGTCTGTCCCCTCAACTGTGTGAGTTCCTTGCTCCACCAGGGTACGGTGTGCTTGTCGAACCTCACTTTGATAGGACAGCTGTATTCATATGATCTTGTGACGGTGTTTTGGAGTTCCTCCACAGCCCTCTCAAGATCATATGTGTTCCTTAATTTTGTACAGATTTCCCTAGTCCTGGCCTGTAACTCCGTTCTATAGGAGTCCCAGTCAGTTCTTTTTGGGTCTCTGTCGGTTCTTACTTGCGGATTATAATCCGTTATGATTTCAAAGTGGATATGTCTATGATCCGACATTGACGGCTCATTCGACACATGCCACCTTGCAATATTATTACATACCGGTCTCGATCCCACTGTTATATCGATGACTTCACTCCTATTTTTTATAACAAAGATGGGCTCGTTCCCGACATTCGAAATCTCTAGATTATAACTAAAAAGAAAATCTAGTAAAGACTCACCTCGATCGTTGACATCGCTGCTTCCCCACACCGTATGGTGTGAGTTGGCATCACATCCCACGATGAGTTGTTTCTTCTCCTTCTCGCACCATGTTACCAGGTCTCTCAGTTCCCTGGTTGGAGGAGATTCTTTCATATCGTAACTGTGGCAGCTTAGTACTGTAACACAATAGTATTAAATATTAAAGGAAATATAAACCAAGTATGGTTTTTTTGTTTTACATACTTAGAATATAGTCAAAAGTCACTCACTTGATAGTTAGCAGAAACTTGGATATGAGTAAAATTCACTAACTTCTGCAATAGTTTCACTCAAATTTTAGTTGTACAGGCAGAAATTGATACAGATTGAATAAAATTAAGTGAGATTGAGTAGATTTTCTTTTACAGTGTATTGTTTTCATTTTGGTTTAAGTGTGAAAATAACAATTTTGTGCATTACTTACATTTCGAATAAAAAATTGAAATTACAGACCCTGTGTTACAATATTCAAACTTTCTATTACTATTTCCAAATTAAAAAATAGATCCTTTATAACAACTGTTTTCAATGCAAAATAGTAAAAATAATATCTTAATAAATGAAATTAGATATATTTCTTAATATATAATAATAGACCAGGGCGGATATGTCGAAATATCCCACTTCTTGAATGTAAGAGGGGGCAAGCTAATTTTTGCTGGGATACCTTCAGAACAACTCATATAATAAAAGTGTAGATCCCTAGATTTAGGCGAGGTCCGAAACATTTTCAAAATTGCAAAAATGCTTCAAAAAATTTAAAAAATACCCATTTTATTTTTTACTTATACCTTGGAACCTATGCATTTTGGCAGAATATTGAAGAGGAAAAAAGTTTTAGAATTTAATTATGCACAATACTGTAAGTTAAAAATGCTTAAAATTACCGATGTTGCGAAATAGCATTAACTGATGAAAAAAAGGCAAAAAAATCAAATTTTTTGGATAATTTTTTTAAAATGTTTTAAGTACTCCGAGGGCGTTCTAATTTTGGTAAAAAAAATTTTATAGCATAATAAAACAACACACCAAATTTCATTAAAATCGGTTCGATAGTTTTCGCAAAGTATTTTTTTTAATATTTTGAAGAAAGTTTTGCGAATTTTCAAAATTTTGCACAGCCTCAAATAATGCATTTAGATATTTCAAAATTTTTTCGCATTAAAAAGACCGCTCAACCTTTCAAATGGTTTTTGAATAATTGAAATCAGTTGATTAGGACGGCCACAGTAAACTTTTTAAGTTAACAATCTTTTTTATAATTTAAAGTACTTGGAATCCCCCACTTTTTGTGTTTTGAATCATTATTCGCGCGTGCGAGCAGCAGTTTTTCCCCTGATTTATCTATGTTGCCGATAAGTTTTAAAATTTACTGTGGCCGTCCTAATCAATCGATTTCAATTTTTCAAAAACCATTTGCAAGGTTGAGCGGTCTTTTCTATGTGAAAAAATTTTCAAGTAGGTATCTTGCTTTATTTGATGCTGTGCATCATTTTGATTATTCGAAACATTTTTTTCAAAATTTTTAAATTATTTTGCGAAAACTATCGAAGCGATTTTAATTAAATTTGGTGTATTGTTTTATCATACTATAATGTTTTTTTTTTACCAAAATTAGAATGCCCTCGGGGCAATTAAAACATTTTAAATAAATTATCCAAAAAAACTTGATTTGTTTGCCTTTTTTCATCAATTACTGCTATACAACAGTATAGTGCAAGATATGGAAAATAGAAAAAAAGCAAGCTTTCACAGTTTTGAGAAACGTGTTTTGCATAAACAGTAGACATTTTAATTTTACGACTTTAATGCTTTTCTTAATTAATTATTTTATTATTGTACTGGTTTTAATTAAATTTGTTGGACATTGTTATAAGTATGTTTTTAATAAGTAATTGCTAAACGACCTCATTTTTTAATGTGGAACAAAAAATATAAAACCTCACGTCTCATACAACAAAATTGGAGTTTATTTCTCCAATATACCTAAATAAAATTAAAAAGAAATTAATTTTGCTGTACCAAATTTAACATGGAAATTCATTTAGAAAAATTGAAATATCTGTAATTAAAAAAATTTGATGCCAGTAACTATTATCTTTCTATCTGAAATATATTAAATAAATAAAGGTATTTTTTTCAGTCTTCAATATATTTATTGGAAACTGGGAAACCAGTAAAATTAGTAATATTACAACAAAATATTTTGATTCAACTTTAATAGCAGTAAATACAAACATAGTGTTATGTATATATAACTTGTAAATGTGCATTGGGTTTTAAATATAAACTTTCTGTTGTAAAAGGGCAATAAAGTATTTTATTACAGCAGTCGTGCTTTCGTTTTAATCTTAGAAGACTTATACTTACGTTTACGATATAATCGTTTTGATATGTCTTCGCATAGGAATAAAATCTACCGCTGCAAAAATATGTTTTATTTTGTTTTCAAGGCAGTTTCCAAATGAGAGACCAGGAGGTTTTTAATGAGCAAATAAAATCCTACGAAACAGTTTATGTGGTTTCCTACTGACATTATGTCATCAAATAAGTACTACTACATTTATAATTTGTTATATTGACTAATAATTATTTTTCGTTATTTCGTTGTTATATATTGTTAGAGAAGTGATTAGTTTCATCATTATATCTCCATTAGCCCAACCTTGCATCCAAATCATAGGATATACATTATTACATAAAATATCTTGACATAAATATTAATCTCGCGAATTTCATTATCAAATCGATATATCCCCATCTATTGTCAAATGAAATGTTGATCGGAACATTAAAAATTACCTTTGTAACATCGCGTGATTGAGACCTGGAGAAGATGGCTAGGAAATAATTGATACGTTCTATAATACGTTGTGAAGTGTCATTTATATAGAGTTAAAATACTGACATATTGATTTATAGTGTGTAAAATCGAGGAAGGAATAATCGCAGTTGGATACGGTCCCAAGGATTAGTTACATTTGCTTCTTATTGGGAGTTGTGGAATAATTGCAGAAGAATTTATTTTTTATATAATTGTTGTACTGATATTTTTAAGGTACAAGGTCTTATTCTTCTTTATATTATTCTATAAGTATATTTCTGTGTTATTTATTTGTAAGTTAAAATTGAGATAAACTCTATATTGATAAAAATTGTGGTATTCATATTTTTACATATTTGTCATGGTTTTTATGCACATTATATAATGTGCAGAATTGCACGTTTACAGTGCATACATTGCACGTTTGCAGTGTATATTTTCTTTTTGTGGTGTACTCTTACCTTTTACGCTGTTCTTTTACATATTAGAAGTATTATTTCTAATTCTTTATGTGTTTTTAGTATATTCCATATAAATATACGAAAAGTGTGAATGACCTTATTTGACTCAGATTAATCATATGATCACTCGGTGTGGTGTTACCGCGCGTGTATTGAGAATTGTGCTAGTTGTTCAGTATGTATGTTTAGATTCATTTGTGGCATAATAATATAGCTGTAATTAAATAAATCTGTATGAATTATATAAATCTCTCGATATACATATATTCATTTCAAGTTATTGATGAGTATGGGAAACATTAATAACCACATTGAAGTTTGCCTAATCTTTACACACATACAGTCAGATTGTATCTTATTACCTATTTAAGACCTATTTTACTTATTGTTTTACTTACACTAAATTTTATTTTCAGTTTAATGTTCTCAAGAAGTTCTCGAAATAGTTCAAAAATTCCAACTCAAATGTACCTGGAACCAAGAATTAGGGCAAAATTTTCATCCAGAAAAAGTCTTCATATAAATGAAATCCTCAGTAAAACTTTTCCCAGAAAATACATGAACAATGTTTGTCCTTACACGTAATTATTTTAAGTAGAAGCCAATTTTATGGAGAAAAATTTAGGTACCTCATAGTTAAAGAAGTCTAAAATTGATTGAAGCTTTATACGGTTTCCGAGAATATGAAAACGTATTTGCTGGCTTATTTTTAAATTTAAAGATTGAAGGATAAAGATGCCACTAAAAAAGGTGTGTAAAATTAATCATACACTTTGTCTTTTAAATAAGCAGGGATGTTTTTTACAGAGATTGCTTTATATATTATACAATGTGAACCATTTGAAACCGGGACACTCTCATAAAATTTTTATTTATAGGGCAATTTTGACCAACTTTTTTTAAATCTGAGTACACCAGCGCCATTAAGCGCCCTCTGAAGTGGACATGTTCCAAATTTCTGTGGCAAAATTAAAAATCACATTATTATGGATTTTTTTCGTCTGACGAAGCAAGCCATGGAATAAAACGTCAAAAATAAATGACAGTAACTATTTTTATTCATAACAATATTCAATAAAATTATTGAAGTTCCAGAAGAGAATCAAATTCTTGTTGCTTCAAGGTACTTATCATACTTTTTCGTATGTTCGTGGTTAATTTTCTCAGTTGTTCTGGGGCAGCATTTGTACGTGCTTCTGTTATTCTAGCGCGTAGTTCTTCTACTGACTGTGGTCTTGAGTAATACACTTTTTGCTTAAGGATGTCCAAAGGAAAAAGCCGAGTGGTGTCAAGTCAAGTGATCTTGACAGTCATTCACTAAGAGTTTCGTCCTATCCATCGATTTTAAACATTTTCATTCAGCCATTCCCTCACCACTACTGTGTTATGCACGGGAGACCCATCTAATTGAAACTTCAGATTCGGCCCAACCAGAAGTGGCAAGTCATGCATTTTTTAGAAAGTTCAAAAACACAACATATCCATTCAAATTACCCTCAAAGAAAAACCAACCAATAATTCTATTATCAAGTATTCCGCACCATTTATTTATTTTCTGTGAATACTGGCTCTTTGCGTTTCTAACCCACTCAGGATTTTCAGCAGACCAATACCGTCCATTTTGGGATGATATAATATTTGCGAAGGCTCTAATTTGATAGAAATATTTCTACGCAATGCTGATATTCTTAGTTATTTTTGAGATTTTATTCCATGGCTTGATTTTATAAAGTTTCTCCTTTATATGTTGACAAAGATTTTAAAGTGACCTAAGACTAGATAGATAAATTAAAATGATGTATGCAACTTTATTAATTGAATCGAAAATAGTATAAGAAATTTTTGTGCTGGGTTGTGTCAGTTGATGGTATTAATAAAATAAAATAAAATTATATTGGCTATTTTATAAGGAAAACATCTGTTTTATTAAAAATTTTAGCAAACGCTGAGAGAAAACTTATTCCTTAGCGGTTGTAAACATATGTCTATGTTGATAAAAGGTGTCTGTTTCTTAATTTTTTTAAGTAAATTTGAAGAGTTGGTAACAGTGTTTATAAGGAAAATTGTTTTATCATACTGTTCACAAGTAGAAAATTTATAAGCCTAAATTTTCCTAATCCTATTTCGTTTTACAACCAAAATATGCTTTGGCTTTCTAAACATTTTCTTTGAGAAAATTGAACATCTTTCTCAGATATGTGGCAAATATGTATAAATATCTACATATTATCAAATATGGCATAAGCTCTAGCCTAGAGTGGACATAGGTGTCACAAACTGTATTTTGTGTATTATATATACCGATAAACAGACAGATTCGGTGAGCTCATATTGTAAATTGAAAATGAAGCAAATAATTCCAATTGTTGTTATGACATTTTGTTTTCAATACTAATACAGCATCTAAACTACGTCATTTGGAGCCCTTTTTCTGGAAAACTATTTCTGGTGAATTTTTTAAATAACTTTTTTATGTAGAAATGACGCTGAATCATAATTACAAATTTAATCTTAATAACATAAAATAACATGATTAAAATTGAAAATAATTGCTTACTTAAAAAAAGTTTTTATTGAAAGTAATTTGATTACCAAAACTCATGTTCACATCTAAAGCGATGCTGTAGAAATAAAACAAAAACTCGTTGTCAGCGACCATCTTTGAACGGCCATAGCTCTTATGACTCATTTTAGGACCCATATTCAGGTGAACTTTTTTCGCATTTCCATGCGTACATTCCTCAAGTTTATGCGTATCGGATAAGAAACATCTTGTATGTGTATATATACATACACATTCATATAAGAATACTTGCAGGTAATACTTAAAAAAATGTTACTTCGATTTTAAAAATATAGTACCGTACTAATCCAAAAAGTCGTAATGTGCCAAGGTAAAAGTCAATGGTGTCCCAGATACAAGGTGCTGAAATTAAAAAAAAAATACATTTTTCCAAATAGGCTGAAGAAGAAATGAGACTATAATAAAAACTTCAGAATTTCTACGCCAATGAATTTTTTGGACATCCCCTGGGGGCATTTGATTGTCTTTCAAAGAAAATATATACCTATCTTATATTTTATTCCATAAAGCGAGTAATTTCCTTTCTTTATTAGTTTCTATTATTTGAAATAAGTTTATCCGATAGTTGAGTAAAATATTTCGATTAATTTTTTTTATAAAATTTCATTTAAAATAGGTACAGTGTAACCATAAAAAGTCCAATAAATTATTCGTGTAATATTTTACTTTCTTTTTGGGAATTATGCTCAGCTAATTCTCACGATATAAAAAAATTCTACTGTACGATTTTATGTTATTTTTTACGATTACATTGTATTTAAAACTAGGCACTACACAAATATTTTTTTGCCACGTATTTATTAACTACATATTATTTCTGTAGGCATATCAGACTTCATTTAGAAAATTTGTAAACTGTAGAGATTTTTTTGCATTGGTATAATCAAAAAGAAATAATTTACCTATAAATAAATACTATAATAACCATTACAATGAAAATATAAGAAATGTTAAAATGGTCAATATATAAATTAATTCGATACAAAAAATTGAGATTGTAACGGCTTTATTTTTAATGAAAGTGTTTAATTTTCAGTTTGTCTTATGTAATTTTTCTTTGCTGTAACCTTAGGGCATATATTACTGGAGGTAGACTTCCAATGGCCGGGTGCGTTACAACGTGAAGATGAAGGTGAGATAACTGGTATGTTATGTCTTTTTCATCTCGCCGAATCACATTCGGCGAGAGCGAGATAGCATGCACCATCACGGCAGCTATCTCTCTCTTCACCTTCACCATCCGTTGGGAGGCTATCTCCAGACTATATATTCGCAGGCAGTAACTGGAAATAAATAAACCATGGATTTCAAGGTATCCCGCAAAAATAATCACACAGTGTTAATTCTAGCAAAGGATGGGTCAATTTATAGGTTATCGCGTTCCCTTCCTATTCATCCGTCAGGATATTGTTCGTTCAAGAACTCTAACAGCCAGAGACAAATAGCAAAATCTAATAAATTTGGCTGTTTCTTGCAGAAAATTGAATTTTTTTCTCCTTGTCAGCGATTTGCTAGAACAACAGACGAGAAAATATTTTTTTTTGGTTGAAATTTGGAACTTCATTCCTCTGATCTGAAATGAACAAATCAACAGGTAAAAATTCATGTACTTTTTGAAAATGTATGGGAGTAGTATATTTCCTTTCAATATATTACGAACAATCCTTTTAGATAGTATTACTCTTTGTTCTCAAAGCGCATGGTAATAACTTTTGCGTTTTGCTCTATCCCTCTCCTTCTAAAATTGGTTGCCCTTTCTGCAGCGTTTGTGGTATGATGTCGTGCTCTATCCACATGTTTTCCCTTAAAACTACCGTTTTTACGTCAATATTTACAAATGTCTGGTATTATCGTTCGGTCGGTATACTCGAACCCATTTCACAGCCATTCCCTTCACAAAATCCAGAACTACTTAACTAAACCAGAAGCATATCTACTTGTTGGGTGTATGTGTGGATAATAATAATCATGATGGATAAAAGTTTTGTATTTCAGACAAACTAAGACTTAACAATCTGTCGTTTTTAATGACAATTTAACTATTGTTGACACAAATAAAAATTAAAACTACTGCTACACTTTTTGACAAAGCCTTGAATCACTCCAAAAAAAAAAATTTTTCATTACATAATTTTGCTGTCATTTTATTAAAATAAAATATTTAACGGATTGTTTGTTAACAGAATAATAAGATATGGGAATTTATGTAAAAAAAATGGAAATCTATTTTAGATAATTAAATTATTTAATTAATTAATTAAATTATTAATTTTAATAATCACAAATAATGTAATACTAGGTTAAATTTGTAACATAGATACAAAAATTTAATTTCTTTCCTATTTTACTTAGGTATATTGGAGTCTATATAAAATAGTATAAAATACTGTTTCATAATAATGTATCGGATGAGGCCCCTTAATTGGTTATCAATATTTTCCGATCTAACAAAATCCGACTTCTTGTAGAGATTTATTCAAAATAAAGTTTATTCCTTTCAGAAACAACCAACTGGTGTCTTGCGGCCTAACGTCTAATAACAGTAATAACTCATATTTTGTTTAATATTAATATTATTCTAATAACAGCAATACATTTGTTTTTAATTTTAGTAGTGCTATGTATTAAATGTCAATAAAAACGTACATAGTGATATTTTTTTAAGTGTCAGTTATAAATAGCTAAACATGCATGAACCACATTTTTAGAATTTGTTTGGGACAGGACCCAGATGTGTCAGTATCTCATTATAACAATTCTTTTGAGGAATTTATGAAACAGCATTTGTAATTTAATATGCTTCAAGAGACAAAATATTTCTTGATACAATACGTTAACGCAACGATGCTGGAAACGCACATGTGCATCATCGTAAATCTGTTAAAATTTAAAATCACTAGATAAAATAAGATATGGGAATTTATGTAAAAAAATGGAAATCTATTTTAGATAATTAAATTATTTAATTAATTAATTAAATTATTAATTTTAATTAAAAATATTTTTTGACGATTTATAATTTTTGCTCTGATGTTTTTTACAAACCTTACATGAATATACATGAATTTCACTTATTTATAACGTCAACAAAACATACCATAATTTACAATTGTACGAATTGTAAACTTTTCTTGAAAATAGTGCGTTACTATACGCAACAAGAGAGCCTTTTTTATGTCTTTTAAGATGTTCTTTTAGGAAACCTATTATTGAAAATATCGCGAACAGTTTTTTCTTATAAAAGAAGTTCTCTCTTCTTCGTTATAACTTTGTCACTATATATGGAGAAAATATTCCTGTATGAGATTATTTACACCCGTTGCTTTTTATTTATTGACTGATTTTTACAAACTTGCCGCTTCAGTCTTACAAATTTTACATTTCAAATGATTAATTACCATTTTTTTAGTTAGGGAAGTAACATTAAGGATCCTTTTAGGGAAAAAATTCTAACCAATTCTTAAACGAGATTATCTGAAACCAGTTTATTTAACGTCAGTGTATTTCAACTAAGAACCTCGTTTTATTCTTCATTAAATACGAAATACAGATCATTCTGCCACCTACTTTTTACATTATAAATTTGTTCCAGTTGTTATTGGCAAAATTTTGTTTCTAGTGTTCTCGGAAATTATATTTTGTGAAATATTTAAATAACTACTTGTAAAAATTTTATATGAAATTATACACTTAATCATTGGTTATTTTGGCGCCACAGTGGGTAATGTAAAATTATATTATACAAGTGAAGTTACATCAAACATGTAATTTTACACTTTCTGTATAATTCATCCAAAATATAAATTTACATCACCTATATATGTATGTATATTTACACCAAAAGTGTAATTTTACTAAAAAACAGGAAAACTATATAGGTAGAGATGTTTTAAAATCTTATGATCTTTGACCTTCATATGCGCAGAAACATAATTCCGACCGTCGCCTAAATACACTTACCTACGTCCTAAAAACATTACACCTATTATTCACAGTCTCTCTCGAGCTCTAGCGTAAACAAGCCTTTGATCCGATTACAAATATCATAATAAAATGCCCTATTATTTATTATTTTAATTTAAACAATAAAATTATATATAACGAACGTTCGCCAGTTGACGTTATTGATGCCCAAGCGCCTTAGTTCATGTCTACTTGTAATGATGCACATGGTCTAGTTCTGAGTCAATGTTTTCACAACGTGCTTATTAGAAGAATTATGGGGATATGCCACGCCTTTCGCGCATTTCGCGGCTCATGAGATATTAAAAGACCTCTAGTATTTTTAAAGAAAAAAAAATATACCTAGGCATTATTATTTTGTAACTTTTTTACATACTGAAATATTTTTCCAAACCAGGTTAGGACGTACCTAAGTGAAGGGAAAATAACAATATATAAACTTATTTATTAATTACTATTATTATATATTAATTAAAGATTTATTAATGTAGTAAATTACATGTTTTCTAGAGCAAAATATAAATTTCTGAATCATGCTTAAAGATAAATAATAAGGGATAATCTAAGGAATTTTAAGAAGTACCCAAAATCAATTACCCTAGCTCAAAGAAAGCGCCCGAAAAATTCGATTTGTGCAAATAAGTTGTTGTTCCCAACAATACCCCCACCCCCAAAAAAAGATGCAGTACTTTTTAAATGCCGGTCTCTAATAAACTCTAATTCTTTGTTATATCCTTTCGAATTTATTAATTTTAAATGTACATGTACTGTAACTCAAAGTACATAGTTATTGTTCTATTTCAATAAATTTATATTATTTATTTATTTATTTATTAACCATTTAGAGGACCGGCATTTAACAAGTATTCATGAAATTTCAATTTCATAGTACTTCAAGCGATCAAAATTTGCAACTGCCCTTTTTAACTTTTAGAACCAACTTTTTTTTAAGGACTGCCTTTTCGGTTAGAACTAACCCTTAGATTATGCGCTGGTTTAAACCAGTAATTAAACAGCTTTCTTAAAATAATAACCTAACGAAAAACTTGGTATAGTAGGTTTAAATTAATCTATGTAAAAAACATCCCTACTTACTTAAAGGACAAAGTATGTATCTAATTTTGCATATTATTTTATGTTAGTGATGTCTTTGTCTTTCAATGATTAAATTTAAAAATTAACTACCAAATACGTCTTCATACCCTCGAAAGCCGTATAAAACTTGCATTAACCAATGACTTTTTTAAGTGTGAGAACTAATAAAATAAACAATATATACTTATCTAAGACAAATGATATACATTTTCTTCTATAAAATTGACTTTTAAAATAAGTGTAAGGAAAAACATTTTTCATGAATTTTCTGATATAAGTTTAACTGTAAACAAAATATAGTGCAAGTAAAAAAAATACCTACAATCTGAATGTTGACGTATAAAGGTTAGGCAAAGTTCAATATGTTTTATACTATTCAATAACTTTAAATGATGATACCGAGAGATTTATACAGTTTAAAGAAAGTTATATTGTTTACTTACGACAGTATTTATTTAGGAATAATATTATATTCAGGTAGTTAAAACATGCTGTATTACGCCACAAATGAATGTAAACATGCCTACTGAACAACTAGCACAGTTCTCTACACAATGTACGGTAACACCCTACCGAGGGATAACGTGGTCTGATCCAAATCAGGTCATGAAAATAATAATTTTGTTCGTATGTTTATATCAAATACAAGGTGATTCACAACTTAGGTGTCCAAAAAAAATTGGGAATAGATGCGGCATCTGATAAATGGAGTCAATATCAAAAATTTATAAAATCCTTAGTTTCCGAGAAAAAAATTATTGAAGTTGTAGTACTTTCAACCATTACATAGCTGGACAACTGTAGTCTCTAGCATCATTCGCAATACGCGTGGAGAGCCACGTGGCCTCAGCGACTCCGAATACTGAAATCCGAGTTTACAATCGTCGTTGCGATAGTGTTTACAAAAGTTTTTTTGTAGTTAGCCTCAAAAATGCTTAGCGCTTATAGCAACTCGGAGTTGATGGATATCGCTTTAATTTATGGTGAAGCAAGACAACATTTGTATTATGATGAAGCATTTGTGTTATGGTGAAGCAAGACAAGGTGTTCGTTCGTAGAAACTGAGTAAGACGGACCCAAATGTGTTTACACGTCGGTGGACAAAATTTTGAACAGATGTTGTAACATCAGGTATGATAAATTATTTTATTATTTAAAACCACAAATTAATTTTATTAATTAATAATAACAATAGCTGCAAATGCAGTTGAGTTTGCTGATATAAAATAGGTGCTATAAAATTCTACTTATTTCTTTTCTTGCGAAGTTTTTGTCCGTTTTTATGACACTGCGCCATGTCGGTCACATTGTGCCAGGTCAGGTTTTACAGTTTCCTGTACCGTGCAAAAGTGTATTTACCTACGACCACTACTGTAAATACTTAAAAATACACCGTCTGCGATCAATATAAGATTCCTATTACGTACGGTAAAAAAATCGCACAGCTTGGTAAAAAAATCGTACAGTTTTTCTAGCGACCGCCTAGCAACGGTCAATACAATACTATTTGTCGTGCGTAACTTTTCCATTCGTGCGTAAAATACTTTTTACAACACTTATTACGTAATATACTATTTTATATCATTTTCGAACCGCCCTTTTTTATTTTTTCTTTACAAAATTGTATTTGTAAGAGTCCCCTGTACATCCAATTTTTTTTTTGATAAGTTCTGAATCACCCTGTATAGTAAAAACACAACAGGATTAGGAAAAATGCATTTTAAAATGAAAAAGTACAACAAATTTTTCGTGTATAAAAACCGTTACAAATATGTATGTAGTCATGAGTGTTCATTCTAAATTCAGATCATCCTCAGTAACCTATAGAATTTTTATTTATAAAAAAATCTCTAATAGTAGATTCTTTGTATATTTTTTTACACAGATATAAAAATTGGTGACATGGATTTGTATTTGTACAATTATTTTGTCGGCATTTGTTTTAAAAATAAAATAACACGATTAATTATCTAAAAGAGGCTCACAGAAAATGTATTGTAACAAATTTGTTAATCATCACCACCACGTGTAATTACGATTTTAATCTAAGTAAACACAAGGAAATTAATTTAGACAATGGAGTGCACATGTTCACAGGAAATTGTGCTTAGGTGTACCGTAATTTTTTACTGCGTCGCGTTAGATCTAGTTTTACGAGGTAAATGCCATAGATAAGGCCGTTGTTTCCGAAAGAGGCCGTAAAATCATCGAGGCGTTATCAGGGCTTCGTTACGAGACCTTTAAAACGCTGTAATTAGTTTCCATGTCTCACATAGAATGTATTATTATTAGTGAGGCAATAAGATGAAAATTAAAAAATAAATAATTCAGGAACATTACAGGGTGTTTTTGAATGGAGTAGCATAAATGATACCAGTGAATCTACATTTCAAAAGAACACGATCTGCAAAAAATCGCCTTAGTAAAATGTTCACCACTGAAGAGATATGGGCCATCAAAGTTTCCAAAAAAATTATGAAAATTGGCTGTAATTTGAAAACCGAACGAGGTACAAATAACAAATTTTTTACAGGTTGTTTACTAATACAGATGCGAGTTTTCAACTATTTTTCGAAAATTTTAACCCCTCGAAAGGGGTTGAAATAACCACCCCTCAAGCCATTTTTTGCCATAACTTTTATATTTCGTAAAAACTCGATATCCAAAAATACGCATTAGATAAACTGGTTCTTTTAGAAACTTTTACCTCTCTAGCAATTTTCCTTTAAAACTTTTCGTTTATTAATAAAAAAATAAAATGTATTACCATTCACCTCACACCGTATATGATTGCAATCAATCAAAGAAAAACTAAGTGTGCTGCTGTCATGCCAGTTGTCACAATTAACTCTTCTGTAAGTTGTCACTGTTATCAGCTAAATACTTTTTGGGTGTAAATTAACAAGAATTATGCCAAATTTTACTAATGATGAATATGTGGACATGCTACAAGTGTATTTTGAATGTCGCAAAAACTGTGCTGCGGCAACAAGAGCGTATAATGAGAGATATCCAAATCGTCAAGTTCCCCACAGACAAACTTTTTCGGCGGTAGAACGAAGACTTCGGGAAACTGGAAAAATACAGCCGCATATTGAGGGTACCGGCCGAAGACCTACTGTTCGTACTATTTATCTTGAGGATGCAGTACTTGAAGAGTTTGACGAAAATCGTCAGACTAGTACGAGAAAAACAGCAATGCACTTAAATGTGTCCCATAGTGTTGTTTGGAATATTGTCCATGATAATTTATTATATCCTTTTCACCACCGGCCAGTTCAAGCTCTACTTGAACCAGACATGCATAAGCGAGTTGTTTTTTGCGAATCGTATCTTAATATTCTAAGAAATAATTTGAATTTTGCCTCAAAGATACTTTTCACAGATGAAGCAACTTTTCAAAGACATGGTTTAACCAATATGCACAATCTTCATTCCTGGGCTCATGAAAATCCTCACGAAGTATCTATGACAACATTTCAACATAATTTTAGTTTAAACATTTGGGCAGGAATTGTAGAAAATGTGCTTGTCGGCCCTTTTGTTTTACCTCATCGACTTGGTGCTGTTGAATATTTGCAGTTCTTAAATGAGCATCTACCACCACTTCTGGAGGAAGTACCATTAAATGTACGTCAGGCCATGTGGTACATGCATGACGGGGCTCCTGCTCACAGCACTGTAGTAGTTAGGCGGTGGCTTAATTTAAATTACCCGAATCGTTGGATAGGTCGCGGCAATGAGGCACCTATCTCTTGGCCTGCACGTTCTCCCGATCTAACGCCCATGGATTTTTTCTTTTGGGGACATATAAAAAGTATTGTTTATGCGACCCCAGTTGACAGTGTTGAAGAGCTACAGGAAAGAATATTCGCGGCGGCTGATGAGATTCGCAACAATCCCATAATTTTTGCTCGAGTCCGTAACAACTTTGATAAACGTGTTAGGTTGTGTTTAGAAAGAAATGGCAATTATTTTGAAAATGTCCTTTAACTAAGTTTTTTGTTTTTTCTCTTTTTGATAATAAATTATTTCTTAGTTTCGTTTTCATTGTACTTCTATTTAATAAAAGTTTCTGCGACATTCAAACAGTTATTTGTGCAACTACTGTAAAGAGTGTGTATTTGTTGTACGATGCATGAAGTTTGCAGCTCGAGACGAAGTTGAGAGCTGCAATCATGTTAAGTGCAACAAATATGCTTTTTGCACATGTTGCACGCAACATTTTTTCTACGATTGTTTTTATTTCAAATTTTATTTAACAGTATTTTACATAATATTAAAATTTTAACTGACAACTGGAAATTAATTGCGCAAATTGTCAATGTCAGACGTTAGGTACTTATGGATATGCTTAGATTAAACTTGTAATCAATATTTTTTTTGTACTACTGTAAAAAAAGTTAAACTTTTGGCACAGTAGGTAGTGCAATAAGTAGTAAATTTTGCACGATCGTAGAAAAAAACACTTGTAGCATGTCCACATATTCATCATTAGTAAAATTTGGCATAATTCTTGTTAATTTACACCCAAAAAGTATTTAGCTGATAACAGTGACAACTTACAGAAGAGTTAATTGTGACAACTGGCATGACAGCAGCACACTTAGTTTTTCTTTGATTGATTGCAATCATATACGGTGTGAGGTGAATGGTAATACATTTTATTTTTTTATTAATAAACGAAAAGTTTTAAAGGAAAATTGCTAGAGAGGTAAAAGTTTCTAAAAGAACCAGTTTATCTAATGCGTATTTTTGGATATCGAGTTTTTACGAAATATAAAAGTTATGGCAAAAAATGGCTTGAGGGGTGGTTATTTCAACCCCTTTCGAGGGGTTAAAATTTTCGAAAAATAGTTGAAAACTCGCATCTGTATTAGTAAACAACCTGTAAAAAATTTGTTATTTGTACCTCGTTCGGTTTTCAAATTACAGCCAATTTTCATAATTTTTTTGGAAACTTTGATGGCCCATATCTCTTCAGGGGTGAACATTTTACTAAGGCGATTTTTTGCAGATCGTGTTCTTTTGAAATGTAGATTCACTGGTATCATTTATGCTACTCCATTCAAAAACACCCTGTATATTATTAAATTAAATAAGAAAATTAAAGAGCTAAACAAGTGATATCGCTTATCGATCATAACACTAGGAAAGGAGGTGTAAAATCGAACATCATTTTAAGTTACAAGAAATCGTGTCGTGTGCTATCTTTTATCTAGACATCGATTTCCCGTCGATTATGACTAGATACTAACTTGAAAATTTGAGTTATTTTGATAATGGTAATATGGTAAAACTCAACTTTTTACTTTAACATTTATCCTGACAAAAAATTGCTATGCTATATACAAAATATTTTAATACTCGTGTTTCATTTAGCTGAAATTTCAGCTAATCTTAGCTATTCTGAATGCCGATTGGTCAATTAGATGAGATTAACTGAGTAAATAAAAAAAAGTTATTATTGAAAAACTTTGTACGAATTGACAAAAATTATATATATATCGAGCGATGCAGAATGATTGAAGCTGACGTCACACGTAAATGTTATGAAAGATATTAAAATTTACTTCCATTTGGTCAAAATTACTTTCCGTGATCTTCGATTTTCGTCTTTCACGATCTGTCAATTCAGAGACGCCTGTGCTTTTATTTGTGGTAGCCGATTGTGTTTTTATTTCAATTTATAGTTAATCTTCCAATTAATCAGTGTTTGTCAACGCTAATCATGATGATTTCTTCAATATAAAGTACTCGAACTGTTTTAGGTTAGAAAATGGTGTTTTCGTTAGAAGACGATAAATTTAGTAGAGGCCTACTTTCGGAGTGATCAACGAGATGAAAATGGATGGAATTATTCAATCCATTCATGTTTTTTGCAATTCCAAGAAGAGTTTTCAAATCATGAAGCAACAGATTATAATATTTTTGCTCAGCATGTTCGACGTTTAGTGACACGATTCAGAAACACTGGTAGTGTTTGTAAAGCGAAGCTAAGTTACATGGAAGAAAGTCAGTTTTTACTGAAGACAAGCGTTTAACAGCAAGCTCCACTAAACTCTACGACAACTTTCATCTTAGGCGGGTAAATATTTATAAAATGTTGAATATCAGTATTTAAAAATATTAAGAGGAATGGTTAGCACACAGAGATGTAAGAAAATTACATTTATATCTATATAAAGTTTCCATGGTGCAACAATTATTACCATTAGATAATGAAAAAAGAATAAACTATTGTAATTTGTTTAACAACAACGACGACAATCTTCTAGATATAACTTTTTTTATCGATAAGGCATGGTTTCATCTTAGTGGATACCTACATAAATTCACAAAATTATCGTATGTGGTCTACGGAGAATCCACAGGTGTTAATGGAACCGACTTTACATCCTGTTAAAATAGAAGTTTGGGTAGACATATCTCGGCGAAGAATAATTGGACCTATTTTTTTGAGGATAATGCTACTGCTGACAAAACATTTTTCAACCATTTTTAAATCAGCTACATGATGACGAATTGCACAATGGTTATTTTCAACAAGACTCGAGTTCCTAAAAGAATTTGATGACGATCGAACTATTAGTCGAGGTTTATGGGGTCCAATATATCCGGACTTAACTCCCTTAGATTATTATCTCTTTGGAACATTGAAAAATTCCATATATGTAAACCGTTTACACAGTGGGTGAACTAAAGGGCGCCATAACAAATAAATTAGCTAATCTTACATAATATTACATAATACAAAAATAATTACATAATGCATTTAACAGTTTAAGAGGTCGAGTCTATGTATACAGAACGAAGGCAGTCATTTTGAACAGTCATTATAAATAAATTGTTATTAAAAATATTAAATATTTGTATTCTTCATTTCAATGTTTAACTAATTGTTAGAAATTAAAACAAATTAATTACAAAAATTATTATTACTGGTAGGGACAGAATTTTGGTCAAAATTACAAGTACATATTCACTTTTTTTAATTTTAAACCAATAAAGCAATTATTACTTTAAATAAATCGATTTTTTATTTGCATTTCTAAATGAGGAAAGTAAACGTAAATTCATTTAAAAATGATTGCTTTTACTTTGAAGTTCGCATAAAAAAAAACAAGATAGATAAATAATAATCGTTAAAAATTGGTTCTTACATTAGTATTGAGGTTAATAATAATAATATCTAAATCATTTTTATTTAATTCATTCCTTTAACAAATTAATAAACTCCTCAAATTAATGCCAACAGTTTGGTTTTTGTGTTGAGTTTTTGTGATTATAATGAATATGTGACCCTATTGCCACTGGACTTAACCCACCACTGAACCAAGTAAATCATTGTCAGTGTTGTCAACTAGGAAGAGTGAAAATAATAAGAGAGCGGCACATAAAGTATGTGTAAGCAGCGGCCCCATCAATCATTCTACATCTCTCGGTATATACCTAATTCACAAATTTGTATTAATTTATACAACTATTTGTACTAAATTTGGTCAAATGAATTGTAGTATTCAAATTATCATTTCCTCTAATTCTAGTACCGTTTCGTATTCCTCACAGCGTGAAACGACTTTACAGAATTGCCTATTGTGCTCAAACAGGAAAAATCAATTATTTTGCCCAAACGTACGCAAGTTTGACAAGTTAATTAAGTAAGATATACACTAACTTTCCGACAATTCCTGCTTTGATAAAGGTGGTTCCGTTGCTCGGGAATGAGTTTCGGGAGAAAATACATCACGCAATTCTTCGGCCACTATAATTAACTTATCAACTTGGGGGCACCGTGCTGTTAGAGACCTACTTTTACCTACTAAATAAGAATAGTTTTAGGTTTTATTGGTGTGTGTGTGTGTGTAGATGCTATTATTATGCTATTAGATACGTATTTCTTGGTTGAAAGAGCTAGCGGGAATATTATTTTAATTTTACATTTTCTCCGGTGAACGCCATATTGGTTGCCGAAATGGTGGATTTGTAATAGCTTATAACAAGGTGATATTAAACAAACCCTAAATATCGAGTTCAGAATGTTTACTTAACAATTATATTAAATAAATTAACAATTATATTTGACATTCCTTCTCTCCGTAGTTATCTGAAGTGGATACGTTGCATTATATTGTAAAAGTTTTCGATATTAACTTTCCCTCGGCAGATAGACTAAACATATTAAAAAAAGTGTTTCAACTTATAACGGTAAAGAAGTTTGGTTTATTTTACTACTCTATTCCTACTACTTTTCTATCAAAGATGCATTATCAAGTTGTTTGTTACTGATAAGAGACCTTCGCTTCGCCTAATGTGGAATAATCATCTAATATGCTACCGCTCCAATTTCCGGTTAACATCCGAACTTGCAAGTTTGAAGATTTTTAGGCGATTGTTTTGGCAAATATTTATACATGTATGTTAAGTTGCAAATATTCGTAGAATATGACATCGAAGTTACAAAATTACAATTTCTGGAAATTTATAACTACAGTTTTATTTTGATTAAAAGATGAGAAATAGCACTGATTGTGAGTGCAATTACTTGATCATATTTTGTAGGAAAATTAAAATGAAATGCATCAAATAATGGCTACTAAATACCTACGTTAAATATAAAAGGTTAGTAATAATAAGACTAAAATTTGTTTTTCGTATAATGCTGAAACCCTTTAAATGTTGCAATTTCACTGCCGGCCAGTATACAACCATTCTCGCAACGTACGCTCGCATTTTAAATTTATTGCACATTATTATAATTCGAATTTACCAAATGGAGGTCAATTAACTTTCTATTGTTCGCCCATTAGTTGTAAATTGACTTCGACACCAGCCCGGGGCGTTGCGGGTGTTCGTTTCGCGACAGTCGTAGTCATAGTAGGTAGGAAGCGAAATGTCACTGGATGTATGTCAATGGTACAGCGCGTGGGCGCAGCTCACTTGATATTGTTGTTATTATCGGCGCATAAGTTATATGGAGGCTGCTTTCCTCACCGCACTAGCCACCCGTATAACTGCTGAATGCAGCAATTCAATAACCAGGGTTGGACTAATTTGGTTCTACCGTTTTATAATAGATAGTTATTTTTCACAAATGGCAAAAATAAGTGTGTCTAATTCAAAAACAAATTATATTCACGGTATCCAAATCTTAAGTCGCATATAGACTTGTGAGCTCATAAGCCGCTTGTGAGAAAATGAGTGCCCGAGCCTCTCAAAAGTACTGCGTGAGCAAGCATTGATTGCGAGCACATCCACAGGACCATTCAGTTTGTGCGTTGTTTGTTTCAATTCAAACTCTGTTTGCTGTGATAGTTGCAAGTGGCGCAGGTATAATAATAATGGCCAATTTGTATATGAAAAAGAAATCCCGCCTCAAAACAGGAAGCGTATCGTCGTTTTCCGATTTCGGCTCAGTCAGGTTAGTACTCTCTGCTTGTATTTTTTTTAAAAAAAAAAGATAACATGAAATCGAAGTGTGACAGAATGTTTATCCACTCAAACTTAGTCTTCACGATAATCTGAGCCCACTGGAACGTTTGCCTGTTGAGAGGGTGATGAGTGATGACACATGAGATATTGTGGAAAACTGCGCAGTCTTTAAAAAGTCCATAGTATGTTGACAGTACTAACATCTTTAAGAAAGGACTTTGCTTCATCAACTTCTGATGGAGGCGCATTCAATTTATATGAAACGGTTTGTGTATTTGAAAAGCAGAGATCATCATGTTGCTACTCTGATTACACTCTTTTAGTTTCGCTCAATTTAAAGGTTTAGAGGTTTTACTGGTTTGTCTCTCCATTTTCCCCTGTTTCTTTTTCTTTATTATCAACAATTTCCATCTCCTAAAAGTAATAGATGAATAGTATTGTTGAACCCTTCATTAACTTTGGAAAATTTCGTATTCCATCAGATGATCTTTACATCCATGTAAGCAAAAGTAAAAAACGAAATTTAACATAACTACGCAGTGTGAATATTCACAGTACTAAAATATAAAACGAAATAAGCAAGACACTTGCCACCATTTAGAACTTTCCTCATTGCTTTGGCACCCTCGATGACAAGCATGTTGTCTTGCAATCGTCATTAAAATCTGATAGTGCTATCTTTAATCAAGAGGAACTTACGGGTCATGATAGGAACAGGTCGTACTATTTTGAAGATATGTGTTTGTTCCCAGTGAAAATCTGGTGTAACCATACCCTCGAGGTCATGTCCTTTGGGAGAGAATTATCTATTGTTCGGCGAGTATTTGAAAATGCCTTTGGTATACCTAAGTAGGTAAGGGGGCACTTCAGACCAGCCCCTCCACTCCACTTTTAGGCCACGCCCCTCGGCCAATCAGAGCGCAGCAAATTGGCAGTAAATTTAAAATTCAATTTTGTTCGACCAATCAGAGCGCGGTAATAAAATTGGCGGTAAATTCAAAATTTTTAGATTTAAACGCTTGCGCAATAGAGATCGGAGGGAGGGAGAGAGGAGGGGTTGGCGGCAAATTTAAATTTCAAATATGATAAGGGAGGTCAATGAAATGCAATTGGCGGTAAATTTAAAGTCCGGACATACTTCAGGCCACTTCAGAAGCAGCAGCAGCAGTCTACAGGACGTTCTTCAAGAAGCGACATGACAACTCATAGATTTTAAAAGGTTTTTATATCTGTATTAGATAATGTTATACAGGGTGTTAATTAAGTATGTACAATAAATTTTAACAGACCGTGATTTTAAAACAAAGAGTTCATATTGGTCCGCAGATGCTTCGTTTTCGTGTTAAACTTTTGTAAAAAAATTGATGTTTCGTAAATATCTTAACGCAATTGTTATAATTTGAAACGAAAAAATATATAATAGCCACTTTTTACTTTATAACTGATATTCCATCCGACGGCATTTCTTCTTCTCCATATTTATAGTGTATTTTTATAAAAAAATATGTGTAATTATCTTCACACATACTCCTATAACTAAGGTATATATGAAGGGTCGAATTTACCATTCAGTAACAATCTAATAACAATTCCATTCTCCCGTTTTCTCTTTGAATATAAAATTTAACATATATATGCGCATGTCTGTCGCCTGGATTTTGTATGCGTGGCTGATGCTTTTACGTTAGCTGGCGTCAGTGACACAGCTATTTATTTCAAACCGTTAGCGAAATATAAGGTATCTTGTGCTAATGCGCATGTTTTTTCGTTCAAGAGACCTGAACGGAGCTGTGTTTGAATTTTTCATCTTAAGATTATGAAATTTCACACTAATAGCTGAAATATTTTTAGCATCAATATATCAACCACAGCGTTCCCATTCTTAAATACTACGGTGTTCGGGATTCGAGGTTCAAATCTCATACAGAGCAAGACTTTTTTAATTTAGATAAAATTCGAAACCAACTTTAAATTTACATTGACCTCCCTTATCATATTTGAATTTTAAATTTACCGCTAACCCCTCCTCTCTCCCTCCCTCCGATCTCTATTGCGCAAGCGTTTAAATCTACAAATTTTGAATTTACCGCCGATTTTATTACCGCGCTCTGATTGGTCGAACAAAATTGAATTTTAAATTTACCGCCAATTTGCTGCGCTCTGATTGGCCGAGGGGCGTGGCCTAAAAGTGGAGTGGAGAGGCTGGTCTGAAGTGCCCCCTTACCTACTTACCTAGTTCATTATTTCGAGTTCTAAGAAAACCAGTGCGTTTGGAGGCTTATAAGCTGAAACTATTGTTGTGTCTTTAATCGTTTTAGAGTTACCTGAAGACTCATTCACGTAACATTACACACAACCAAGCCCACTAGACGAAGTGAATGAACTGAAGGAATATTGAGCAACGATAAATCCTAATATGTGTTCGGCTCACTTACATGAAATTAGGAAGGAAATAGCTGATTACTGCCTGAACAGAAGTATTTTTTTTCACGGTGTTTAACGTCCGCCTTGGTTCATTTTTGTCTCTCAGGAACACTCAAGCTTCATAGGCAAACCATTGACTTTTGTAAACGTCTGTAGCTTCTGAAAAAATATATTATTTTCTGATTACATGTACTCCCATAATTACTATATTTACCATTCAAAAAGAAGAACAAGAAAATTTAGGCGTTATTTTTATTTAATAACGAAATACACCATGCAGCGGTACAACTTCTCTTCTTACTTTTTCTCCTCAGTTCGAGCTCAACAAAGTTATAATTTTCTTTTTACATTGCTTTATCAATATTTCGCCAATCATCATTTTTTACATTTTTTAAGTAGTTTCGAATCCCATAAAACAGAATATGACCTATAAGTTTTAATTAGCGTAAGTAAGCCATGGCCTGAAAATCAAGTTCGCACTTGCGAGCACATCTTGTTGCTGTCCAAACTGATACTGAGCATCATTTTGTGCTTGCTGACAAAATCGACTCCAGTCGGCTCACAGCGGGCGGCTCAGGGTAAGATGTAACCACGGTCAGAGCACACTAGTTACATGAGCTGCTTAGCGTACAAGTCTATAAACAAATATAAAATACCCTGCCTCATTTAAAACTATTACTTTGTTTCTTTTAACTTATATTAATAAGCTGTAAAATTGTAGAGTAGAAACTCTTGACAATTTAAAAGATTTTGTATCTTCATTACTAGCAAAGTTAATGGTAACATACATATTTTGTTATTAATTATTCGATTGAATCTCAACTTACGCATGAACATACTGTGCATCATGTGTTAGTTATCAATTTGCCTTAAAGTTATTAAGTAGTTTTAAGAGAAAAAAAACAGCCATCCGAATTTCTACTTTGAATATAAAGAAACAAAGTTGCTCTATATATAGACTTTGAAATCAGTATTTATACATATGTTTTTGTTACTTAAGAAGTAAAATAAATTGTTATAGTTTAAATATTTCTTTTATGCCTGTTCCATTTTACCGGAACAGTTGCCGGTGGATATTGAGGGCACGTTTGACGAGCTGTGTTTAAAGTAGATAATGTTTCGTTAGAGTCCGGCCCTGTCGACGACAATTGTCGATTGCCACTTAACTGATCTTTCTCCAGGAGCGAGAAGTATTAGAAATTATCACGAACATTTTGTAAGTTGCGTAAATTTAATGCAGCAGCTGCTCCTACGTAATGTATACATTTCCAGTATACTCTTATCTTGTTATCGTTATAAACATAGTAATAATTTTAATATCGGCAACGAGGTCAGTTAAGTAAATGTTTCCAAAATGCATTTGCAAGCATATCAAGCTGATTAATTGTGTTATATATTAGTCACCGATAATGAATATTGTCTTTTATTATTTTTAAAGGATAAATAAAATAGGTATACAATTTTCTTACTTATTTTTATTTAATAGTTTTATGCAGACCGTATTTAGTTTAAGAAGTTAAAATGGTTAATCAAACATTGTGTTGAAATATTTAAACGATTATAATTTCTTTATAAGGACTTTAGAACCTATGAACTCATTTTCATGTTGTCAACGTAGAATACTTCTTTCATGGATAAGAATATCCGGATATTCTGTATTACAGTCATGTACAATCTTATAGTTAAGAAAACACTCGAGTAATTAAGTACAAATAACATTTGTACATTAATATGGAAACTAACATTTACAATTTTTTAGTTGAACAAATATTTTCGAGTTTGTTGCTGGTTGTTGGTTTAGAGTTCTTGATGTTTTGAAGAAGCTCCGAGACCAGCAGCATGGCAAGAAAGTGACGCACGGGTTTTCTTGGAAGTACCGGCAAAAGTTAACAAAATAATAATTTCTTACTCATAAGGTGAGCGATTGTAGAAAATAACTAACAGTTGTCTTAAGTGTTTCGCGGTTAACCGTCTCTGGCAATAGGTTCCAAAACGAAAATGACCGTTCTTGTCTAAAATACGAGTAGTTGAAGTTTTTAATAGATGCTATTTTTATTAATAGTGGCGAAGCATCAACTACTTCACATTTTAGTAATCCCACTATCCGCGTCATTGTGCAATAACATGTACATGTCTGCCTCTAATTTGAAGCTTCGCATCAATCAATTTACTTCATACGTACCTAGCTGCACCCTAATGCCAGCTCTGTCGGCCTAGCCGTGCCGGTGAACAATCCCGGTTTCTTTGCTGAAGGACGTTGGCCGTGCATTTTATTGTCGTTTGTGTGTGTGTGTGTGAGTTTTACGCTTTGCTTGGTCGAGTGTATGACACGTGTTTTTTATGGCAGTCATTAGTATTGTATATTGTAAGCAAGGAGCAGCACACGGTTTGGCCACGGATTTAGCCTATGTTGGCTACTACAGATTACTACTGTTTATTTATTTGAGTGTCGCCAGAAAGTTTCCGATGTCTAATGATTATATTAAAACCGTAAAAGGTTTTAACATAGTCACCAGTAAACTGTGTAAAAATATAATGGCCAAATTCTGAAATTTTCAATATATCCTCCTGATGTCCTTTGAATGGACATTTCGGTTTTATTTTCGAAAATTTAAACTTCTTATTATTGAGCACTAAGTCCATTCATATGGACACGTAAATATAAACGCACTTAACGCGCAAGTCAACGAATTGAACACTTTGAAACTTGAAGGTGTGTTTCATTTTTGCATTTTTAATTGCAGATATATTCGGCTCAAAAAAAGTATTACGCTGTGGATATGATGAGAATAAAATGTTAGAGTGCTTGGAGTGTTCAGACATCGCTTTACCTGCCTGACGAGGATGACAGCTCCGAAGATGAATCAGATATTTTTATTACTAAGATTTTGGTGGAACCGGATGTACTTAATTAGGAAGAAAAACAGATTAGAGAATGAATTTATAGTGGAATGGGAGTTGTTGAATGTCGAGGATATGGAAGGTTTGGCATGATCTGCATTGCAGATTGAACCCCAGGATGAATGCAAGCGATGGATGGTCAAAAAAATATTCGAAATAAGTTTCTAAGCCAAACATCGTCAAAAAATACAACGAAGGAATGGGAAGCATATACTTAGTTGATAGAATTATAAGCTATTATCGTATGGATGCTAGGAGCAGAAAATGGACAGTAAAAACCATATCCCATTTGTTTGACCTTGCTAGTGCTAATGCGTGAATATCTACAGGAACGATAAAAATCTCTTTACGAAGAAAATGCGTATAAATTCTTGGATCTCAAAATAACTGCAGAATTGTAGCTTGCTACAAGATTAGAAAATACTGGGTTAAATTCGATACACCCGTTGGTAACACGACAAAACAATAGCCCAGGACCTTTGTCAAGATCCAATACAAAATTTTACATCTGCCGGCAATTACATGCAATTTATTCCTATGTTTAAGAGGTACTAATAACTGCTTTAAGGATTTTCACCTACGTTAATTTTGTATTGACTTAAACCTATGTTCATTTGGTTGGACACTGTTTTTACCAACTAAGTAAAAAATAAAAATTCTAAAGAAAAGATGTGTTTCTTTTACATGAAAATAAAGTAAATTTTCGGTAGTTTCAGCAACATTGAACAAAATTTAAAATCTCGGAACTCAGGATACCTGAAGAAGGGTAGCTTTCTTGGTTGAAAATAAAACGATTTAGTCAAATTACCCAGTACAATTTTTGACCGTTTAAAAAGTTACAGGCTCCCAAATAATTTTTTTTATTTATATTTTTTTGTTGCTGAGAAATTTTTTAAAAATCCAGATGATTTTTAAAACCTTATTTTATTTATTGTATGATTGCATACTAAGAAATTTATAATTTCTGAGAAAAATTGGATTTAAATTTTCTACTTTTCTATTGAAGTAATCAGTTACTTACATGGCCAAAGAAATGTGTCATAAATTGAATATATATAGACATATGTAAATATGTAATTGTAATATCAGAATTGACCACTAATTATTGTGAAGATTTTGTGCTAATTTTAATCAATCAACCCTGTATATATCCCATGATGACTAATAGTTCAGGTTAACTGAGTGTTTTACTTTGATTGAAGGTATTTTTTTAAATAAATAAATGAATCTATTTCGTCCAATGTAAACCGATATACTAAGAAAATGCTTTTAACAATTCTATACTTGGGAGATTTAATTAGTAAAATATCAAAGTGATTGTGTAGGTTAGCTCTAACAGACCATTGAAATCTCCATAATTATCCGTAAATTGCGTCAATACAATTTAATCTTTCGTAAAGAATTGCTTATGTAATTGCGTAAAACAGAAGTTGTGCTTTTGTGTATCCAGTAACTAGATTTAATTAAACAAACGTTATACAGTATGTTATACAGGATCATGAAGAGAATATTTTGAAAAAATATTTGCAACCCGTTTCTCGGTCGCAGGATAGGCCACTATCTTCATTTATATCGCAAATTTCGTTCGAAATTTTTTCATCACGAAAATTTTCTAGCGGGACTAGAAATTATTACCTAAACAACGATATAGGTGTCACGTTTCTTTATCAAAATATGATTAATTTGCGTCAGTCGTCAGGAATTTAGAAATCTTATATGTAATATTGTTCATAAAAACTAGAATGCTCCGAAACCCATTTTCACATGCAGGTAGCATTACTGAGGCACTAATACTCATAGAAGATATACCACTTTATCGTTTTAATGTTGGCATTCTACAACAGGTAAAAAATAAGAAAAAATATTTGGCTCTTTGTAGTTCACTAAATATATTTTTTCGGAAATTGTCATAAAATTTTAACATTTTAATTGCCTGACAAAAAATGCACTTCAATTAACTGGAACAACGGACTTTTTATTCTGGAATAACAATGACTAGGTACTTATTTCAAAAAAATTACCGCACAAATTTTACAACTCAACCTAATTAACTCCCATTATTTTGACTTCATTTCCAATCGTAAATATTGCCCTTTGAGGGTGACCATGTTGATTAGTCATTATGGAAAAAGGAATCGTACGATTTCCCAACGCACCGGCGAACCAAGGAACATCAAAGTGAGGTCGACCCACGGAAAAGTAAATTACACAACCTTAACCCAATATATACCGAAGCAAACCAAACGACGTTTGCGCTTTAAACAAACATATTCGCTCAGCAAACAGCACTCAAACGTTAATCATCATGCGCGGGAAAATAACTAGGTCTCCCTTTTATCTAATGAGTGTTCTACGTCGCTTTTATAAGGTGTTTGATGTTTATGCGGAAATTATGAACATTCCAGTATCATAATTAATATTAATACTCATATTATATACCTATTTGGCTGCTGTATCCATTATCCTACTAAACGTAACTAAAAGACTGCAACTTTAATGTTGATTTTAGCACATCAAAAACTAATGAATAAAGTTACTTATAATCAAGTCTCCGGACATTTTTTCGATATGTTAAAGTTTAAAGAAAATAGTTATTCTTAGTTTAAAAAAAAATCAAATACCTAATTAGAAATTTGGTATCCAACTTTGGGGGGGGGGGGGCAACCCACGAAAAATCTTAATAGGGAAGGAGGTTCAACTTACATATCGTTTGAAATGTATTCTAATTCTCTTCACAACCGTGTTTTATTTTTTCAGCTGCTGTTGATCTGTTTTTAAAACTACTTTAAATGTTTAACGTACTTGTCGCTTTTTTATGGACCACGGCTAAAATTAATCGTCCAGTGTCAGTCCCTATATCAGAGTGATATTTCCTTTTGGAGTTCGTAACAAATTGAAATAATAAATAATTCTATCAGAACGGATATTGAGTGAATTATTATTTTATTGTTACTTGTACAGTTGGTCAACGTTATGGGTTATCGAGTCCAGAAAGGGTGGAAATAATTGCACTCTTATATGGAAATAATCAGTGTGCTAATAGGACAATCTTTAATCAGCAACACTTGGTCAAGTTTGAGGAGACTAGATCTGCAGGTGTTAAAATGTTGCAATAAATTCCAGAACGAGTACGAGGCAACTGACAGCTGAATCCAGTTTTGATCGAAACAAAATTGGCAACATTTTGAATCATTATAAATTTCAACCATACAAAATTCACCTAGCACAGGAACTTCATGAAGACGGCTTTGATCGCCGACTACAATTAATTATGTGAAATAATGAGTGAACGAGCTATTAACAATCTTTTAATATCTGCTTCTAATATGTTTGTGTTTTTTCTGTTAACGGCACCGTCAATCTTCATAATTGTCGTTATTGGTTCGATTCTAACCCAAGGATATTTTATGGGAGTCATACACAACATCTGGAAAAATTAAATGTATTGTCTGGAATTTTTGGTGACCAGTGTGAAATTGGCGACTAATAGTAGCGACTAATTTTTCAGGAAATAGCCGAACGACCATGGGCGTACGGTAATTTACAATTATTTACAATTAATATCTCAGCTCACAAAGATACAAATCGGTAAATTTTTTCCCTTGAAAATCGGATTTATCGTCTATTTTCATTCAGTATATGTCATATACTCGCAAGTAATAGGCGAGTAGTTTTACGCACCTCTATTAAAGATATAGATTAATATCTCGGGTCACACAAATATGAATCGGTTAGTTTTTTACCATAAAATTGAAATGACGGTCTATTTTAGTGCAGAACTTGTTTCATGGACTCGCAAGAACTAGGACGGTAGTTTTACACACCCCCATTAAAAAAAGATTACACAATGTTTATTATATTCAAAAGGTATTATGTGTAGTACGCTCAGAATTTAGAGTATTGCGTTTTGCATTATTATTATACCACGCAAATGTGATTAAAGTTACGTTAAGGACACATCGGAACTGCAATGTTGAAAAGAGAAATTTCATAAAATCAAATATGCATATTCTCGGAAAATTGAACGCAGGGATACAGTAATTCTCTGGTTTCTGATTTAGTAGTATAACGTAATCTTAAAAGAACAACATGAACGATGAATGATGATGTAGGTACCTATTTCATTTTTTATTTGTGCAATTCGCTAATTAAACAATAACAGTTTTTCAGAAACAAACATTACACCTTTAGTGGTTTATTTACTTATTTCTTTTTCTTTGTTAGTTTCTTTTTAATAGTATTTATGTGGCAAAATATAGAAATGAATATGTAGTGTAAAAATTCAAATATTTTATTAAAATTCAATGCATGCGACACAATTCACAGAAGTTGTTGCGCTTGGTATTAATATTTCTCAAAGTCAGAGAATCAGAGAATAAAATTGCAGTATTTGTAATAAAAAACATCTGCGTTTGTTTTCTCCACGTTCTTTCCACAGACATACATGTCTATAATTATTCATGTCACAAGTCTACAAGTGATTGGTTATTGATTATCTGGTGGCTGAAGTGGATAATGTATGCGCCGCAGTTGTAACCGTCATGTTATATGGTTTTCCATAGCTGCTTTTATGTTCTCTATGTCTATTTGGGAATGAGACGTTATATTATATTGTTTAATTAAATTTTCAAATGCGAAGAAATTGATTACCTCTTATTGAATCAGATCCAGATGGATTCAATAGGGTTATCATTTCATCGGTAAGATTTATATAACCTAAGATTCAAGAATTGAAGGAAAGTCGGAATGAGACAGAGATTCGAATGATATTCTCGATTTGATTGAAATGCAGATGTGTCACATAGAGTACATAACAGATATAAGGTTTTAGTGTAAAACTATTCAGCAAGGAACAAATAGCAATAGCAGATAATCAAAAAAAAACGGTAATCAATTACCACTTCTCCATTTCGATGCTACGGATAATCTTGTAAGAAAACCCTGAAAAAAATTAAACGAATCTACTTGTACAGTGGGATTATTCAAATTAAGCAAACAAGACTCGTGCAATATTTTTTACTTCGTTTCCAGTGAACATAGTTCGAAGTATATCGCTAAAGATCTGACCGATGATAGGAGTTTCTGTGAAGAAAATAAATTATGACCAATATTTGGAGGCATTGTTATTGATTTTAGTTTCGCTAGTCCTATACATGCTGACCTTAAAGCTTTTAACAGTCAGAACATACAAAACTATTTGTATATGTGCATTAGAGTAATCAAAGGCAATTAAGACATATGTAAAACTGCAACAACTATTTTATGTTGTGCCCACTTTCTAAAAATGATCTTCAAAGATGTCAATGAAAACGTGAAAGATTTTTAACCACCTAGCGATAACCAATGTAAAACTGATGACCTGGCGAAAAAATGTTCAAACTTTCTCAAACTGGTTTCGCGCGACTACGATGACAGAAATAATTTAGAGTGCGAAACAAAAGCAAACGTTCCTGTCGAAAATGGTTTGAAGAGAGAAAAATAAACGCTTAACAGCTTAATTTTTCGAAAAGATATGCAAGACGACAAATGAAAATTCAATTTCTACAGTGATAACCCAAATTCGAAAAGAAAATAACAACATAAAATATTTACCGGCTGACAAATACAGTATAGATAATGAAGAATTAGCAATAGTCGCTTATGTGGAGGAAATTGGAAACTTCTTTCAACCAAGCGGATACACAAAGATTACGCCTTCCTGGCAGCGTCTCCAGATGGTTTAATAAATAATGATGGCATCATTGAGTGTGCAAAATAGTTACTTTGAAAACATAAAAATGATATATACCTAGACGGAAAGAAAGAACTTAAGAAACAACATGAATATTATTACCAGGTTCAAAGATTGTTAGAAGTTACTAACCAAGCCTACTGTGATTTTGTTATTTATACGCTTAAACTTATCCGTGTTGAAAGGACCAAGGATAGGCGCTTCTTCCTTAAATTTCCGGTGCTGAGAGATTTCTGTTTTTTCGAGAATTTTATGTCCAAACGAGGATCACTCCTATACATAGATAATGACTAAACCACTAGAAATATTATCTAATGGTTTAGTCAGTGATTCACAGTATTATAAATCAATTTCGAGTGAAAAAGGATACATCGTCTGTAAATTTTCAAACAACGAGTACTGTCCGATAAACGAAATCTTAATATTTGACTTACTCTCACTCAATCCGCCACAATGGCTCACTAATTTTGTTACTGAAGTTTCAAACAATTTGTTTCAAACACTTTTGAGCTGATACCTAGTGAAATATCATCACTCATCAGTTATATGTAATTCTCAAAATACTTCCTTGAGCTTGAGCATCATTAAAACATTGAAAATAAAAAGACTTAAAATCCTAATGCCAATTTTGATTAATTGGACCATTGGATCTTAGATTATATAAATCTTACCGATAAAATGATAACCCTATTGAATTCATCTGGGCCTGACTCAATAAGAGGTGTGCAATTTCTTCGAAGATTTGAAAATTTAATTAAACAATATAATATAACAGAACCTCATTCCCAAATAGACATAGAGAACATAAAAGTGGGTATGGAAAAACATATAAAGCAACATGACGGTTACAACTGCGGTGCATATATTATCTACTTCAGCCACCAGATAATCAATAACCAATCGCTTGTAGATACCTGTGGCATGAACAATTATAGGGAAACCAAAAAACTTAATTTTCTATCTAAATCCACAGACATGTGCTCCGTATGTCTACTTTGTGGAAGTAACGTGGAGAAAACAAACGCAGATGTTTTTTATTGCAAATACTGCAACAGAAGTACAAAGAACATGTCTAACTCTATATTTTGCCACATACCAATAAAAAACTAACAAATAAAGAAGTAAGTAAATAAACCACTAAGGTTGAAATATTTGTTTCTGAAAGCTGTCATTGCTTAATTAGCACAAATAAAAAATGAAATAGGTACATCATCACTTATCATTCATGTTGTTCTTTTAAGACTACGTTGTACTACTAATCAGAAAACAGATAATTACTGTATCCCTGCGTTTAATTTCCCGAGAATATGCAGACATTTTTGATTTTATGAAATGTCTTTTTTCAACATTGCGGTTTCGATGTGTTCCTAACATAACTTTAATCACATCTGCGTGGTAAAATAATAATGCAAAACACAATACTCTGAATTTTGAGCGTACTACATAGAATACCTTTTGAATATAATAAACATTACGTTAGACAGACATCGAGAATCTTTTTTTAATGGGGGTGTGTAAAACTACTCTCCTAGTTCTTGCGAGTCCATGCAATATGTTTTGTATTAAAATAGACGATAATTCCGATTTGTAGAGAAAAACTAATCGATTTGTAATTATGAGAGCTTAGATATTAATGTTTTTTTAATTGGTGTGTGTAAAACTACCCTCCTAGTTCTTGTGAGTCCATGAAACTAGTTCTGCATTAAAATAGACGTTAATTCCGATTTTTTGGGGAATAACTATGCTATTTTTTTGAGAGCTGAGATACTGTTTTTTTTTTAATTGGGGTGTGTAAAACTACCCTCCTATTACTTGCGAGTACATGAAACATATACTGAATGAAAATAGACGATAAATCCGGTTTTTAGGGAAAAAACTAACCGATTTGTATTTTTGGATTGGGAAAAAAGGCATCATAGAATGACCTGCACGATCGCCGTATTTGCCTCATTTGGATTTTTTCTTGTGGGAAAAAAGACCAACAATTTGTAATAAAATAAGATAAGTAAATCGTAATAAATAACAGACAAAATGGTAAAAAAATGATGATATTTAACGAAAATATCACTTGACGTAGATGACCGTAAGTGACCACATTCGTTGTTTTACAAGAAATTATATTTTATTTATTCCTGTATTGCCTGTATTGCATAAATAAATGGTCTCTGTGGAAATTGTCATGCACATAAGAATGAAATATTTAAACTTTTCCTAATAAAAATATATAGATGCATACATATACACTAGTTGTACAAACGGTCAAGAAAAAAAGTTTAATCTTCAGATTTTTCTAATCTTAAAAACATCTTTATAAAATAACCATATAATCTTTACGCGAAAAATTAATGGGAAAAGTATTATTTTAGCATTTATCTGTTCATACAAGAAGGGTAGATCCAGCCAACTGCCACGGTAAGTTATTTACCAAATTTTCGAAGACATGTAGTTCCAAATACCGACTTCCCGTAGGGTTGACTGTAACTCCAGTAGATCGAGTCCCCAACAGAAAAGATAATAAGGCTCTTCAACCATGTGTCTGGCTTCTCTCCAAATACTAGAGTTACGTAACAGTAGAAGGTGTATTGGGCAAGATGGAAATGACCACAGAAGCTGTTCAAAGCGGAAGAATAGCAGAAAAGTATAAAGTCGGAAGAATGTTGAAAGAAAGTTGGAAGAACGTCGGAAGTAAACCTAAAAGAAATAAAGAATATCTACATTATCTTACACAGGGTGATTCAGAACTTATCCAAAAAAAATTCTGGATGTACAGGGATCTCTTACAAATACAATTTTGTAAATAAAACATCAAAAAGGGAAGGTCGAAAATGATTTAAAAATACACTTCTGCACGGCACTGGAAACTGATCCACTGTAAAACCTGACCTGGCACAATGCGACCGTCACGGCGGCAGTGATAAAAACGGGCAAAAACGTGAAAGAATTTCGCAAGGAAAAGAATAAATATAATTTTATAGCACCTATTTTATATCGGCAAATTCAACTGATTTTGCAGCTATTGTTATTATTAATTAATAAAATTAATTTGTGGTGTTAAATAATAAAATAATTTGACATACATGATGTTACGACAACTGTTCAAAATTTTGTCTACCGACGTGTAAACACATTTGTGTCCGTCTTATTCATTTTCTACGAACTAACACAAATGGTATTTTGTTTCACCATAACACAAATGCTTCACGATAATACAAATGTTTTCTTGCTAAATAAACTAATACAATATCCATCAACCCTGAGTTGCTATACACGCAAGCCATTTTTGACACTAACTTCTAAAAAATTATTGTAAACATTGGATTTCAGGATTCGAAGTCGCTGAGGCCACGTGGCTCTCCACGCGTGTTACGAATGACACTAGAAACTACAGTTGTCCAGCTATGTAACGGTTGAAAGCACTACAACTTCAATAATTTTTTTCTCGGAAACTATAAGGATTTTACAATTTTTTTTTTTTACAATGTTGACTCGATTTCTGATGCCGCATCTATTCCCAATTGTTTTTTGGATGTTGTGAATCACCCTATATATCTATTAGATCAGAAAGGTTACTTATTCCTACACCTCGTAGAAGGCTTCCTTTAATATATCCAGTAGGTATAAGATTTGGTTCCTTATGTTAGTCACGAGTCGTTTCTTTAATCCGATTTTTGAAAACTGCAGGAAATCACCCAAAATATACGACAATGTTCCTTACAATTATTATTGGAACACTTTTGTAACATTCCTAATTACATAAATGGACAGAGGCAGCTAGATGAACTTTTACACAAGTACCACATCAACTGGGCGCGGAAATCGTGTAGGACCCAAAATATGCCTGAAAATTCGCCATTTATTATCTACATCCCCAAATAATTTGTAGTCCTCGCGAACGTTTGTCTTTTCTTTTTTTTTTTTCTTCCTGATAATAGTGTCAATCTTCCCCAAATGTAAATCGATTTTTAGCTAGCATTAATAGGTATAACCAACCATTCGGGGTAAAGGATAGCCGATCATAAAGAGGAAACTAATATTAATATAAATAAATGTTTTTGAATAAAATTCAGCCCGTAACGAAGTGCTATGAATTGCTTTTAAATTTTCTTAAAATGTATTACCAGTTAGAATAAGAAAAAAGTAGCAATAATATTGGTATTAGAATCCTTCAATGTCATATTTAATTATGGCCTACTGAAACTTGGAAGCTATTGGAAAAAAGTATATTCTAGGTGACAAACAATAAATTTTAGTGGAGTAGAATAGGTTTTACAATTTTTTCTTTTCTGAATTGTTTTAATGATTCATCGATGTTTGAAAGCAATCCTAGCACTCTTCGAATCTGTTATTTTTGGCATAATAACAATTTTTCTAAAAAAACGATTACATGACTTATTATAAAATATGACTTAAAAACATTGTTAAAGATTTAACTAAAAAACTATAAAGATTATAATTTGTCAAAATTCGTCAAATCTATTTAATGTGACATGCGCATACGAAATGTGACTTTTTCTAAATTAAATGGTGTATATACCAAAAGTTTTTAAATAAAATTTTGCAAGTTGCCCATAGAGTGGGTTGAGGGAAAATCACTAGAAGCAATGCTAATATCAGTGTAGCCATGAGTCATTCTGTAGATAGAAACTAAACAGGAAAGAAACGATCCGGGTAATAAATTACAATTATCATATTTGGGCCGCCGACCAATAAATAAAATTAATGACTGAATCCATCAAAAAGTAACATGATCCAGTCAATAATGGCAAAAGTTTCTGGTAGTAATACTATTAATTAATCAGATATATAGCATTTGGGTTGGATAGTTGCATTCATTTATCACGTAGTCTACAATAAAATTCGATTAGGAAGGTTAAGAAATATTCAACATAATGCTGCAGAAAAGAGCAATCTCGGAAAACATGTACACTGATAAAACCGTTTTTGTAAATATTGATACATCTCTTGTAGCAATCTTGTATTTTCATACGATTATTATTAGATATTGATGATTAATTCTTTAAATATTAGTGTTTAACTACTAAATTATAATGTTATTAAGTATTACGAATGTAAAATACTTTTTTCCATAGCATTTACTTGTACCTATTGCTAAAAATGAAAAATAAATTGTTATATTTGTAACCATGTGGAAATAAAATTTTTAATATCAATAATCTTTTGAAAGCATTTTTATTTTATCATTTAATCCCTTTTTATATTACTTAATTCCGCATATATATCGCATTTTATGTATAATGTTTTATTACTACTGTCTATAAATTGATACAAGAGTACATATTTAAAGTTTTCTCAGTGTGGAGCGAATTTATTTCTTCCTAATAAATCCACACAAAGTTTTGATTTATATTCAGTAAGCACTTTAGCTTCGAAGTTTAAAAATAAAAGTCCTGACTCGATATTAATGAGGATCTTGATAGTGGGAAACAGATACTTTATTTGAATTCGTTTTATTGAAATTTCAGTACTAGAATCGCATTATTCATTAGGCATTCCGCCAGTAAAATGTAACAAGCATTTCATTTCCAAGGTAACTTCTTAGCGATCGCGATGCTCAAATAAATTTCCATGGAATTGTTCTTATGACTCCATTTCCGTTTACCTTTTAGGTATGCATTTTCTTATTGCATTTTAGTTTTATAAAATTACAATAGTAGATACTATCCCAGGAGTCTCCTTTTAACTTCACTCTATTCGATAGACTTCAACTGAAGAAATGTCTTCTACTTTCTACAGATTACGTCGTTAAATCATGTAGGTAATAATTTTACGTATGCAAACACAAACTAAGAAATTTTCTGAGCTAAGCACCGTGGAGAGATCGAGAATGCGAATTCGAAAAAAAAACATACCAAGACAAAACAAAATTAAATACAAAAAAATGAACAAAAAAATAGACACGAATGCCAATCCATAGCCGTTAATCATACTTCTAAGGGTTGCTTTCGCTGTACAGCAGAATAAAACGCTCTCTCAATGGTAGAAATAAAGTATTTTTATTGAAAACTACGTTTGTAAAAGAAGACGTGTTGTCGGGGCGAATGTTCGCTGGAGAGTCGGTCCTCGTGGTGTGGAGTCGTTCGCAGAAGTACCTGGTCCTTGGCGCCAATCTGCCGGGATCTTCTTCTGGGAACCCTGGTGCGTCCGGGCGCTCTTGACGCAACACTCGAAATGGGCAACTTGCGAGCATATGTACCCACATATCTAAGTAGCCAACTGATTCACTTGGGAAAACATAACACATTTTTTAAAAGCATCGTATGCAATTCATGCTGGTCGAGAAATACATATACAGAATGTCCCTAAAAGATCTTTACAAACGCTCCACCAGATACAATGTGGCTCAAAATAAGTCGCTAAACTTACCTTAGTTCGAAGTTGCTCCATTTGGGCGGTATACGGCTGTGAAGTTGCAATTTTGAAATTTTTTTTTTTATAAATTTAAAACACCTTATACGATTTTGCTAAAATTTGGCAAGTTGACAACGCTCTATAGGACATTAAACCCTATATCAAAATTATGAGTAATATCAATCCATTGGCGTAGAACTTTTTTAGTAAGTACATCTTCCATAATTCTATGCCAATAGAAGAAAATAATTTTAAGTATAAAATTTAGATTAAGTAAATTATTTGCTACAAAAAAAGTACTCTCGATAAGACTCGACTATTCTCATGATTTATTCGAAATTTGTAATTTTAATCATTGGCAGCAATTTTGAAACAAAAATCAATTTATGAAAACAAATATGCAACTAATAAAGATGTCATAGTAACTGTTCAAAGTGGCCACCGTTTACACACATACAAAGGACGAAGAAAATTGAAATGTACCGTTTACATATTTTTTTCGTCGAGTATTTATTGCATCTTGAAGACGTTGCCATAGATGCTATGCATTTTCTGCCGATGTCATGTAAACCACGGACTTAAGATGACCCCAGTCCAATGGATTTAGGTCCAGAGAATGTGGCGGTCAATTTATAGGAGCGTCATTACTTCTAGCCATGTATTTATTTGGGTTACTGTTTATTTAAGTGGTTACGAACAGTTAATGAAAAATGTGGTGAGGTTCCATCGTGCATAAACCACATATCTCTGATGTAGAGGTATATTCTCTACTGACAACGTATTTTGTAGATGTTCCAAATAACTTTCTCCCGTTAATCTCTTTGGTAAAATGACAGGACCAACAATAAAATTTCCAATTATTCCTGTCCACACATTAACTTTAAATTCACGTTGAAAATATATAACTTTGACTATGTGGACTCAAAGTGGAAATCCATTTTTTGTTTGCCTATTAACAAATCGACAAAAACCTAGGCGCCTTTCAGGATCATGGAGTAAAAGGTCTTAAACTGGCAGCTTATCGTATGGATGTAGCAACTGTTCTTTAAGTACCCGATTAACAATATTTTTAGATAGGTACTCCTATTTTTCTATTTAATCGTCTCGTATTTAGTTCCAGGTCTTCTTCAGCCCGTTCGAAGATATGTTATTCAACTTCAGGAACCCATACAAAACGCTTTCTTCCATAATTCGCTGTTTCAGGAGCAAAGCGACCGATTTCCCGAAGACGTCTCTCCACAGCAGCAAACGTTGTGTGGTTTGGTAACCGACGATTTGGAAATCTTTCAGAGTACCCTCTGACACACTCTACCATTTCCTTCACAATATCCAAAAACTAATGACATGACGGTATATTAAGTAAATGAGAAAGTTTTGAATCTTAGTAATGATTTAAATTTGACAAGTTTTATTTACTTGAACCTATGATAACCAACAATCAACATTATACAGGGTGTTTACTTGGGTCATTTTAAGAAGAAAACTTAATATCAACATATGTCCTAAACCTCTTAATTTTTGAGCTACAGGGTGTTACAGTTTTAAGAAAAAATTTACTATTTTATTATAATTTTCTTATCACTCCAGATATTTTTATGAAATTTTGTACACACCTATTAATCATTAAGGAGCATTGTTTGATGTAAAAAATGTTTTAAAATCTTTGCCAATGACGTCTGTACGAGGTTTGAACTAAACATTTTTGAAGAAATAAATGGTACGCCACTGCTTTTTCTAAAAACTAAAATTTTACAGCAAATTAGGTCCCTAGACTTACTCTCGTACGACGCACCATTTGCACGTAAAAAAATGAAAACCAAAAAAAGTTTTTTCCCCAAGTTCATTGAGACTGCTTTTGATATTTTGTTGCCATTTTGTAGACACCCACCATGCGTGGAAACACTTTTTGTGGGGCAAAAATTAATTTTCTACTTTCACAAATGACGTTCACGTAGGCATAATATTAAATGTTTGGATAGAAAAAACCGGAAGCTCATTAAATGCCCCCTTAAAGCAAATGAAATAAAAATTAGTAGGCTGGGTAAAGTGTCATAAT